>NW_006408578.1:15584114-15586241 GCF_000296735.1 Chrysochloris asiatica
ATCCACAAGCATAGGTCAAGTTCATCAAATTGTATCAGATTACTCTTTTTTCCTCTTCTTTATTCTTCTAGTTGAGTTCTGATCATCCAGCCAATGAAGCCAGGTCAAGTGGGTATTATCTACAAGTGTGGGTGTTCATGTGCATATGCCCTCTCTTCTTATCAGCTGGATGCTTCACTCTCCACTCTAGTCCTCTGTGGCTATATCACTGACTCTGGGCCCAGGAGTCCCCAGGTCTTGCCATACTGCTGGTCAATTAGGTTTCCATCCAGGTTCACACGAGTCTATTGAACATGATAGGACTTAGCTTGCAGCTTCACTGCTGTTTTTCCCTCACTTCTCCTTATCGGTGACCAACATGGTCACCAGTCAGAGCACATGTCTGCTCGTCTATTCCCATTGAGCCTTAATCTTAGAAGGGGGTTTGCTGTGAGGGGACTTGACCACTTGCCTTGATGTCTCCTGAGCGAGCAACTTGCTTGTTCTTGTAGTAGTCAGTCAGACTGCCATTATTGTTTTGTATTTTTCCTGTCGGTCTTTCTTTCAAGAAGTATCTTCTGTTCTTCTAGCCCCTCCAGGCTGGTCAGCTTGTCCTATCAAGTAGAAACTTACCACCTCAGAAGATTCTGGATGGGGTTCAGGTTTCCACCTATGGTCTTATACAATGCAGAGGCTCCACAGGAAGCCTCCTTCACTGGGCAAGTTGTAGCCCCATTTAGGTATTCCAAACAGTTACAGGCAGGAGACAGACTTACAAGCTTTCTATGGTGATATTTCTGGCTATTCCTATCTCTCCCCATCAAATGTCTATTTTATAATGGTATGCAAGGGAAACCAAGATTCAAAAGACAGCCAAGCATCTTAACATTATTTCCCCCCTTTTGCCCATTCCAACCATGCCTCAATCCCTGTATCCCAGAGCCCTGTTGTTCCAAGGTTGTGCATGCATCATTATTTACCTCTGTGTAAATTCCTTTTTTAAACAACACAAAAGATCACTATACACCTGGACTTCACCAAATGGAATACACAGATAATAAGTTGACTACGTCTGTGGGAAGACACAGTGGAAAACCTCCATACCATCAGCCAAAGTTAGACCTGGAACAGACTGTGAAACAGACCATCGATTGCACATATGCAAGTTCAAGTTGAAACTGAAAAAAGTTTTTTAAAAGTATTTGAGAGTCAAAATATGTCTTTGGATATACTGCACTTCAAATTAGAGAACATCTGAAAAATTTATTTGATGCACTAGATACTAAGACCAAAGACCAGAAGAGTTGTGAGATGACATCAAGAACATCATACAGGAAGAAAGCAAAAGGTCTTTAAGAAGACAGGAAAGAAGGAAATACCAAAATGAATGTCAGAAGAGACTGAAACTTGCTATCCAGCATAGAGATGCTAAAACAAATGGAAAAAAAATGAGGAAGTAAAAGAAGTGAACTGAAAGTTTCATAGGGCAGCTCAAAAAGACAAACTCAAATATTATAATGAAACACACAAACCAAGGAGTTAGAAAGACAAAATGGAAAAACATTCTCAGTATTTGTCAAGCTAAAACAATTGGAAGAAAAAGACAACTTTCAATATTGAAGGATTCTATGAGTAAAATATTGGATGATGCAGAAAGCATCAAAAGAAGATGAAAGGAATACACAGACTCGGTGAATCAAAAAGAAATAGTCAACAGCAAAGTAAACCTACAGCCAACAGAAAAAGTAAATAATAAAGAGTAGAGCAGAAATAAACGAGATAGAAAACAGAAAAAACTATATAAAGAATCAACAGGACAAGAAGCTGGTTCCTTGAAAGAATTAATAAAATCAATTTTAAAATTGGGAAACACAACAAAAGAGAAGCAGGAGAAGGAAAAAAAAAAGCATACATAAGAAACGACATGGATAATGTCCAACAGAACCAATAGAAATAAAAATATATGGTAACAGAATATTATGAAGAGTTGTACTACAACAAAATTGAAAATCTAGAGGAAATGGATACATTTTTAGAAAAACACAACCTACCTAATATTACACAGAGCGAAGTAGAAAATTTGAACAGACCTATAATAAAGGAAGAAATTGATCAGGTCATCAAAAACAAAAGAAGTCCAGATTTCTA
>NW_006408578.1:15587836-15589216 GCF_000296735.1 Chrysochloris asiatica
CCTCAGAAACCATGTACAGGGTCACTATGAGTCGGAACTGAATCCACGGTACTTAACAACAACAATACAGGGTCCTTACACTACAGCTCTGGTAGCTTAGTGGTTTCGAATCAGGCTGCGAACCTTCAGATCAGCAGTTCGAAACTACCGCTGTTCTGCGGGAGAAAGATGAGACTTTCTGCTCCTGTAAAGATTTGGGAGTCCTGGTGTGGCGCTGTGGGTTAATGTGCCAGACTGCAAAGCCATTTGAACTGCAAGGTTGGTGGCTCAAGCTCACCAGCTGCTCCTTGGAAACCCTATACAGGGTCGCTATGGGTTGCAGTCGACTCGACAGCACTCAACAACAACAATACAGGGCACACACAAACTACCAAACACTGGGAAAATTACACCAAAAAAGAAGGTAAAAAGGTGATTGGAACATTCTAAAAATCAGAAACTTATGTGCATCAAAGGATTTCACCAAAAGAGTAAAAAGGGAGTCCACAGAATGGGAAAAAATCTTTTGCAATGACATATAAGAGAAGGGACTAATTTCTAAAATGTATGGGAAACGACAACACCTCTACAAAGAAAAGACAAGTTACCCAATTACAAAATGGGCACAGGACATGAACAGACACTTCACCAAGGAAGACATTCAGGCAGCCAACAAACATATGAAGAAATGTTCATGATCAGTAGCCATTGTTGTTGTTGTTAAGTGCCATCGAGTTGATTCCAAACCATAGCGACCCTGTATAGGGTTTCCAAGGAGCAGCTGGTGAGCTTGAACCGCCCACCTTGCAGTTCAAATGGCTTTGCAACCTGGCACATTAATCCACAGCACCACACCAGGACTCATTGTTGTTGTTGTTGTTATGTGCCATGGAGTTGGTTCCAACTCATAGTGACTCTGTACAGGGTTTCCAAGGCTGTAAACCTTTATGGGAGCAGAAAGTTTCATCTTTCCCCTGTGGAACAGCTGGTAGTTTCGAACTGTTGACCCTGAGATTAGCAGCCCGATTCGTAACCACTAAGCTACCAGAACGTTGCAAATCAAAACAACAATGAGATATCATCTCATACCAGCAATAACAGCAAAGTTCAAAAAAGCAGAGGACAAGAAGTGCTGATGAGGATGTGGAGATTTTGGGACCCTCCTACATTGCTGGTAGGAATGCAAAATGATCCAACCATTCTGGAAAACAGTATGGCACTTATTCAGAAAGTTGAAACTAGAAATACAATATGATCTAGCAATTCCTCTATTTGGTATATATCCACAAAATATACAAGCTATAACATGAGTAGATATATGCACACCAATATTCATAGCAGCTCTGGTAGCATAGTGGTTATGAATTGGGCTGCGAACCTTAAGGTTAGCGGTTCGAAACT
>NW_006408578.1:15590709-15591574 GCF_000296735.1 Chrysochloris asiatica
TGAACATTTCTTATTTGTTTGTTCATGTTCTGTTTTTTAATACAGGAAAGGGAAGGACAGGGCTGTAGAGAGGGAAAGAGTTTAAAAACAAAACAGGCTGAAAATTTAATTAAAACCAGAGGTATAGCATAACAACGAACACTGGCATCTTGAAATTTCTCAGGCAACTTTGAAAGCAAGAAGCGGAAGTTGTTGTTGTTGTTGTTGTTAAGTACCGTAGAGTCGGTTCCAACTCATAGCGACCCTGCACAGGGTTTCTGAGGCTGTAAATCTTTATAGAAGCAAAAGCCTCATCTTTCTCCCACGGAACCGTTGGTAATTTCGAACTGCTGACCTTGCAGTTCCCAGCCCGATTCGTAACCACTATGCTACCAGAGCTCCTTAAGAAGCGGAAGAGAGGACATTAAAGGCATACTCCTATTAGGTTACAGATTTTTTTTTCTTTATATTCTCTCCCTCCTCTCCTTTTTCTGTGATTAGAGACGGTAGTACTCAGTCTAGTTTTAGTTGTTGCTGTTTTTTAGTCTTATTTTTTTTTCTTTCTCTTGCTTTTTTTCGCTGGTGCTGTTTTGCTGTTATATGCCCCCTCTTCTGCATTTGGAGGACTCTTTGTCTCCCTATATTACACAAGAAGAGTCAGCAACTGATGCCATATAGCCAAGCTACAATCACACTATTGAAAGGACAAGCAGACCAGTCTGGAAGATATAGAGCAACAGAAGATGCATCTTCAAAGAAAGATCAACAGGAAAAAAACAAAACAAAAATGGCAGTCTGATTGGATATAACAAGAACAAGCAAGGTGTTCAATGGGAAGTCAACAAGTCAAGCAATCAAGTCCCTTCAGGATGAACCCCCCCCCCCC
>NW_006408578.1:15604931-15606144 GCF_000296735.1 Chrysochloris asiatica
AAAGTGTCAGAGATGTAAGGCAGATACAGACGAGGACATGGAACAAGGGATATTATTGCTCATGTCAGATAGATCTTGGCTGAAAACAGAATACCAGAAAGTTGTCTACCTGTGCTTTATTGACTATGCAAAGAGTTTTTTACTATGTGGATCATGAAAAACTATGGATATTATTGCAGAGAATAAATATTCTGTAATACTTAATTTTTCAAACAGAGCACAGGAATACTGAATGGTTTAAAATCTTGAAAGGTGTACACCATACTTATTCAATTTTTATGCTGAGTAAATAACCCAAGAAACTGGATTATATGAAGAATGCAGCATCAGGATAGGAGGAAGACTCATTAACAACCTGTGATATTCAGATAATACAATCTTGCTTGCTGAAAGTGAAGAGAACTTAAAATACTTTCTGACGAAGATCAAAGATCGCAGCCTTCGTCATGGGTTGCACCACAATGTAAAGAAAACAAAAATCCTCACCAGTGACTCAGTAAATAACATCACGATACATAGAGAAAAAAAATGAAGTTGTCAAAGACTTCATTTGTCTTGGATCTATTAACAACACTCATGGAAGCAGCAGTCAATAAATCAAATGACCTATTGCACCAGGCAAATCTGCTACATAAGACCTTTTAAAAGTTGAACAGAACAAAGAATGTCAACTTAAGAACAAAACTTAAACAGGTGTGCTTGACCCAAGCCATACTATTTTCATTAGCTTCATATGCATGTGAAAACTGGACAATGAATAAGGAAGACTATAGAAGAAATGATGCATTTGAATTGTAATGCTGGAAAAGAATATTAAAAGTACCATGTACTGCTACATGGACAAACAAATATGTGTTGGAAGAAGTACAGCCAGAATGCTCTTTAGAAGCCAGGATGGCTAGATTTCATCTCTCATACTTCATACATATCAGGAGATACCAGATCCGAGAGAAGGATATTATGCTCAGTAAAGTGGAGGGTCTGCAAAAAAGAGGAAGACCCACAATGAGACGTATTGGCGAAGTGACAGAAGCAATAGACTCAAACTTAACAAAAATTCTGAGGATGGCGCAGAACTGGACAGTATTTCGTTATGTTGTACATAGTGTTACTCTGAGTTGAAACCAACTTGACAGTACCTAACAGCAACAACATTAATTCCATTTGCCCTGTATCCCTGCTCCTCCCAGTTGTTGTTGTTGTGAAGTGCCAT
>NW_006408578.1:15607244-15608190 GCF_000296735.1 Chrysochloris asiatica
ATATATAATTTGATTATTAGATTCTTAGTCATATATGGTTTCTAAAGATATCCTTTTATTCAGCAGCTTGCTTTTCCCTTTTTAGGTAAAACCTTTTCATGAACAAAAGTTCATTATTGAGGTCCCATTTATTTCTTTTGTCTTTTTCTGTTTGTGCTTTTGTTATTATATTAGATAATCCATTGTTGAAAACTAGGTCTGACAGTGTTGCCCTTGATTGTTCTTCTAAGAATTTTGTGGTTTTAAATGTGTTTTTATGTATTGTGTGAGGCATGGATCCTGTTTATTTTTCTTGCATATGGAAATCCAATATTTTGGTGTTATTTATTAAAGAGATTCTTCATAACCCACTGAAAGGACTTAACACCTTTGTCAAAAATCACTTGGCCTTAGATGTGTGGGTGTGTTTCTAGATTCTCAATTCTATTCCATTGTTGTGCCTATTATTATACCGGAGTCCTGGTGTGGTGCCCTAGGTTAATGCGTTGGTCTGTTTGAACCACAAGGTCAGTAGTTCAAACTCATCAGATGCTCCTCAGAAACCCTATATAGGGCTGCTGTGAGTCAGAACTGACTCAATGGCATCTAACAACGTTATTATACCAGCACCAGCTTGTTTTGATTACTGTAGCTTCATAGTATCTTTTAAAAGCTTTTCATTGTGGCTTGGGTGAAAGTTTACAGAGCAAATTCGTTTTGTTTTTTAAGTTTTTATTGGGAATTGAATGATAGTTTCATTGCACTGATTGCACTCTCCATTGCATCATCATTCAACAGTAGCAAATTAGTTTTCTGTTTAACAATTCAAATACATTTTGTTTCATGACATTGATTACAATACCTACAGTGTATAAACATTCATCCCACTTCCTCCTGGTGTTTCTCATTTCCATTTGTCCATCCCTATTTCTTATCCCTTCCTGTATCAGAACTATATACAATTGTT
>NW_006408578.1:15609395-15610166 GCF_000296735.1 Chrysochloris asiatica
AGCATTGCATGTCCTCTTCACTTCCAATAATCAAATTGTTATTTTCACTCTGATCCATGCCCAGGAATGTAAGAAATGACGTTCCTCATTTTGCAAAGGTAAAAACAGCTAGAGTAGGCAGCCTCACTGAGCCGACCCTCTGCAATAGACTTGAGAGATTGAGTGAAACATATACAGAAGGTGATTATGGCACAGAAACCTCAGAGAATAGAACAGAGAGGAGAACTGAGTGCTGACTGGAAGAGGAAACAGAACAGAAGCATAAAAGGAGATAAAAGGAAAATGGGCAGATGGCAGTCTGGCCTGGAGTGGCACGGCCTTCTTGAACTTTGGGGAGTGGCAGTTGATACAGCAGCCTGCAACCATAACACTCAGCTGGAGATTGGCAGCCAGGGGGCTGCCCTTCTGGTAGCCAAAGTTGTGGCCAGTCCCCTCCCTCACCAGCCCACTCACCCCAGACAAATTCTACTCTGTCTGGGGTCCAAGCACTGAGCATAGTCCCCCTGGTTCTGGAGGTGAGTAAACCCACACCACACAAACAGTAAACAGAAGACTGAGATCAAATTTCCAATCTCTACAACATCCACCAGGAGACAGGTGGTGAGTGCCTGATATAATCATTAATTCAATATAAATATGACATCACATGTCTCAGCAACAACAGAAAATTTCAGCTTACATGAAGAAACAAGATAGAGTGCCTAAAACAGATGAACAAAGTACAGAGTCAGAAAATCTAATACCAAAAACGGTATCAGAGTTACCTGAGAA
>NW_006408578.1:15611941-15619817 GCF_000296735.1 Chrysochloris asiatica
TTACCAACCAAGAATCATAAACCCAGAAAAATTGTTTACCAGATGATGGTGAAAATAGGTCATTTTCAAATAAACAGAAATTAAATGAATTTGTAAAAATCAGACTAACTTTACAAAAAATACTCAACAGAGTTCTCTGAACAGAGAACCAACAACAGTAGACAAAATCAGAGACTAACATACATGACAATACCACCTAGAATTCAATCTTGATAAAGAAATATTCAAAGCAAAACTCTGGAAATAGTGAACCAGAGATAAAGTTGCAACAACAAAAACATAAAGTAAAAAGAGGGAATAATACAGTTATTTGTTGTTGTTGTTAAGTTCCATTGATCGAGTCCATTCCTACCCATAGGGACCCTGTATAGGGTTTCCAAGGAGCAGCTGGTGAGCTTGAACTGTCGACCTTGCAGTTCAAACGGCTTTGCAGTCTGGCACATTAACCCACAATACCACACCAGGGCTCCTAATACAGTTATAGAACTTCCAGATTAAGAGAAAAGCAAATCAATTTCAAGAAAAAAATAAAATAAATAAATAAAAATAAGCTTAACTGTAACCTTGGAGTCCTGGTGTGGTGCTATGTGTTAATGCACTGGACTGCCAGGTCAGTTTGAACCACAAGATAGGCAGTTCAAACTTTCCGGTCGTTCCTCAGGAATCCTACACAGATCAAAATCCTACACAGTCAAAACTGACTCAAAGGCACTCAACAATTGTAACCGTAAAAACTAAATCAAGGATCTAGCCCTAGCCTAACCCTTATCCCTAACACATAAGCATAACCTTAACATTAAACAAAGCCCTAAGTCTAGTCCAGACCTAGACCTAGACCTAGAAAAAAAGTTATGTCATCTGCATAGCGCAAGTTGTTAATGAGTCTTCCTCAAATCCTGAAGCCATGTTTTTCTTCATATAATCCAGTTTATCAGATTATTTGCTCAGCATACAGATTGAATAAGTATGGTAAAAGGATTCAATCATTTAAAAATTATCTTCAGCAAAGTTTTTTTTGCATGTGATATTAATGCTATTGTTCTAGGATTTTTGCATTCCATTAGGTCACCTTTCTTTGTGGACACAAATATCGATAGGTGGCTGTCTTCCAAATTTCTTATCACAGACGAGTAAGCACCTCCACCACTACATCAGTTTGTTGAAAGATTTCAATTTGTATTCCATCAATTCCTGGAGCCTTGTTTTTTTACTAATGCCTTCAGTGCAGCTTGGACTTCCTTCAGTACCACTGGTTCTTGATAATGTGCTACCTCTTAAAATGGTTGAGCATCAACCAATTCTTTTTGGTTCAGTGACTTTGTATTTCCATCTTCTTTTAATGCTTCATGTATTATTCAATATTTTGTTCGTGTTGTTGTTGTTGTCAAGTGCTATGGAGTAATTTCCGACTCATAGCAACCCTATACTATTGGGTCTTTCTAATGATCTTTTCTCTTTGTTTACTGCATTCCAATCACTAGTAACTAATTATCAATGCATCTTGATTGCATTGATCAATTTCAGACTGAAGAGTTTGGTAGAATTCTTCAATTTCATCATTGCTGGATTTACAGGTTGGTGTATAAATTTGAATAATAGTGGTATTAACTCACCTTCCTTGTGTGTGTGTGTGCCATCGAGAGGTTCCTACTCATAACAACCCTGTATAGGGTTTCCAAAGTAGTAAATATTTAAGAGTAGAAAGTTTCATATTTCTCCTGCTTTACAGGAGCATAAAGTCTTATCTTTCTTCTGCAGACTGACTTGTAGATTCGAATTGCTGACATTACAGTTAGCAGCTCAACCCATAACCACTGCACTATCAGAGCTCCTTAGTCTTCCTTATAGGCCTTGGGGTTCATCTCAAGAACAGATGTGATGCCGTTACAGACAGTCTTGAATATAGATATGGAATCTTGATGGGGCGCTGTAGGGTAAGCACTGGACAGATAACCACCAGCTGTCATCTCCACCAGTTGCTCCTCAGAAACCCTATATAGGATCAGTAGGAGTCAGAACAGACTAGATGGCATTTCACAACAATAACAATAAATCTTGAAATGTTCTTTTTGATAATGAATGTGATGCCATTTCTCTTCATTTTGTCTTTCCTGGCATAGTAAATCACATGATGGTTCAATTCAAAATAGTCAATGCCACTCCATTTAAACTCACTAATGCCTAGTATATCAAACTTTATGCATTCCACCTCATTTTTTACCTCTAATTTTTCTAGATTCATACTTCATACATTCCAGGTTCCAATTATTAATGGAAGTTTGCGGTTGTTTCTTCCCATTTTGAGTTGTGCCCTATTAGCAAATGGAGCTCTTGAAACTTTTGTCCATTTAACATCATTAAGGTCAGCTTAACTTTAAGGAGGCAGCTCTTCCCCAGTAATATCATTAGTGCCTTCCAACCTGAGTGGCTCATCTTCTGGCCCTATACCTACAGTGTTACACTGCTAGTCATAAGGTTTTCAATGGCTAACTGTCAAAAGTGGTCCATCTCTTCTTCTTCCTAGCTTGTCTTTGTGTGGAAGCTCCTCTGAAACCTGCCCACCACAGGTGACACTTCTGGTATTTAAAATACCATTGGCTAGCTTCCAGCAACAAAGTAACACACAAGCCACCATAGTATGACAAACGGACAAGTGAGTGGTGGATATACAACTAACATGTATTAAAATCAGTAAGTATGAGCCCTCCTACCTTGTCCTTCTCTTTCAACATTGCTTTAGCTATCTGCGACCTCTTGCCATTCCATACCATGTTGAGGATTGTTTTTTTCTATTTCTACAAAGAAGACTGTTAGAATTTTGATCAGGATTGCATTGAATTTATAGATAGCTTTGGATTGTATTGACATCCTAATAGTATTAAGTCTTCCAGTCCATGGACATGGAACATCTTTCCATTTATTTACATCTGGAATGCTAAGTTTTAGACTCCTGGTGTGGTGCTGTGGGTTAATGCACTGGACTGCAAACACTGTTTGAACCGCAAAGTCAGTAGTTCAAGTTCACCATCTGCTCCTCGGAAACCCTACACAGGGTCACTATGGGTCATAACCAACTGGATGGCACTTAACAACAACAACACTTATGTTTTTGTTACGGATGATGAAAATGAGTATTGGTGATGGCTGCAAAGCATAATCAGAGTCACTGGATTATACACATAAGATGGTTGAAATGGTAAATATTTATTATATTCATCTCTCCACAATAAAAACTCAGTAAGAAAAATACAGAGCACAGAGGCAGTATAGGACATATGCTGTTGTTATGTAGAAACTCAATAGATTTTTAGGTAAAGGGAGGTTTCTTTTTTGTATATATTTTTAGTGAATTTAAAACATTTTTAATGTGTTTATTGTAGTAAATAGAGCAGAGAAAAGCATGCAAATGCAAATAAAAGTCTCCTCTAACCACCCTTCCCATAAAAGAACAAAACTGAGCAGTTTTCTGAAGTGTGAAAATTCTGTTCTTTTCAGGCCCTCAGGAATCTCTAGAATCTCTTGTAGACCAGCCTGTATTTTTCCTCTTTCTCCAGGGATTTCCTCACTGCTCTCTGATTGCTGCAATTTTAGAAATAGACCAGCACATACAGATGCACATCATCCTTTACCTTGCTACCCTTTTAGAAATTGTCATGATTCAAAACACTTTTTACAGCAGCAAAAATTAATTAACAAAGTATTTCCTCCAAAATTAAAAAGATAGCATCTCTTTAAGGCTGAGAGACTCATTCAGTTTCCAGTTGGGCTACAGTTCAGAAAGACTTCAATAATTAAGTCACAGTCTCTAGAAGTTCCAGGTTAATTGGAGGAAATGGATGTTTCCCTTCCGTAGTTCCTGCAGCTAAATTATCCCTGCACTGCAAAGCCTCATTGCTTTGTTTTACATTTAAAAGGCAAAGTTCTCAAGTCTAACAAACTGCTTTGCTGTGTTTAGCACACTGATGGCTTCACTGTATTAGTCAGCGAGGCCAGTGCAGTCAAACATGAATGACTAGTAAACAAGAAACAGAGAGCAAGAATCATCAAGACAAGGAGCCTGAACAAGTACCGCAAGTGTAACATCTTACAACGATGTTTTCCTGAGGGCAATTGAAATCAACTGAATTCAATTGATTTCAATTCACAGGATCACTGTGAGCGCATCTTACCTTAACACACAGGCGAGCGGCTCCGGAGCTGCAGTGTCAGCCTTACATTGCAGATTAGCCTTCAGGGTCAAATCGAACCTCTGTGCTTCTTGGTCAAACACAATGGAAAAATAACCAAAATATAGGTTTGTTATTTTGTCATTTTAGCCATCTAAGTCATTTATAAGAAATTAATATCTTCCCCAGGAGGAAAAACTGCATCAATCCCATCTCTTTAAAGCCAAAATCCTGCTGAACAAATGTTGGTATATATATATCTAACTTCACACATGTGTTCACCTAAGTGGGTAAATATTCAACAATATGTATTTTCTTGACATTTGTATTTCATTATGCATGTTTCACCTATAAGCCGTGCTTTCATATGTAAGCCTTTTCTCATCCTTTGGGTAAGTGAACAGGTAAATACTTAAAAGAATATATATATGTGTTCTACATTGTATTATGGTAACATATGTTGCTGTAATATACAATACATTTAATTAAAAGAAGCTCTGGTGATATGGTGGGTTGCATGATGGACTGCTAATTACAAGGTCAGCAGTTCGAATCCACCAGCAGCTCCATAGGGGAAAGAAGAGGCTTTCTGTTCCCATAAATATTTACAGATTCAGAAACCTTACATAGGGTAGCTATGTGTTAGAATTGACTCAATGGCAGTGGGTAGTATACAGAAATATATATAAGAACAGAGATACAGTGCCCTCTACTGGATCAATTTCATCTTGATGAACTTCTACCTTGAAATAGTTAAAATTTAATACTCCTTCAAGGTGCTATCAACTCCAGAATGTTGTTGTTGTTAGGTGCCATCAAGTCCGTTCCAACCCTGTATAGAGTTTTCAAGGAGCAACTGCTGAGCTTGAACCGCTGACCTCACAGAGCACACCAACACTGCAGTCCAGCACATTAACCCACAGCGCCACACCAGGACTCCATAATATAAACCTTAATATCAGGATATTCTAAATGCCAGCTAAATCCTAGCTCATACTGTCATTGTTGTATGCCATCAAGTCGGTATCCACTGATATCAATTCAGTATGGGGTTTCCTAAAGCAGATGGTGGTTTTGAACCACCAACATTGCAGTTAGTAGTCCAGTGTTTATCCTACAGCACTACACCAGGAGACATAATACAACTAATGCATGTGCATTACCTTGATGACACTTGTTCACTCACAATTGCTTGTTTTCCAATTATTCATCTTCAAAGAGATTATTAAAGTTCACTCTACAAAATACTTCTGTTAATAACTGTGGTGTTTTGAGGACCATGAACAGTGCAAACTAAGGGGAAATTTGAATGTTTGATTTATAGAAGCCATCTAAAGCAATGGTAATTCCCAAAGTAAAAACAAACTTTCTTTATTGTGTGCTACTTGGGTGTGATGTTTCAGGATAAGCACTGGACTGCTAACGGCGAGGTTGGTGCTTCAAACCCACCAGCTGCTCCTCAGACACCATGCAGGGTCTCAGAAACTATGTGTCAGAAGTGACATGATGGCACTTAACAACACTCGAACTAATAAGATGTAATGTTTAATAAAAGACAGCTACATGTTCAAACACAGCATTCATATGTATATAATTGTATAATTCAAGATATTGTGCAAATTGAGAAGTATTGGTTTAAAAGCAACATTATAGAGACAACTTAAATAAAGCAGAAATCATTACCCAGAGTAATTTTTGAATAATGCAGAAACCCCCATAGGAAATACAAAAAAGGATCTTTTAAAAATCCATAAAAGAATTCCATTATCTTTTCACAGTTTTCCATGAACTTTCTGAAACCTCCTTGTATATCTGCTCCCATATAGGTTATAATAAATTTTCTTATGTGGAGTCTTAAAAATTAAGAACTGTTACAGGTTCAGAGAATTCATGGTATAAAAATTTTTTTGAAAACACTATTTTAAAAAGTAAAAGTTAAAAAAACTTCACACTATTTAATGTATATGCAACACTGAGGGATTGCCAGAAAGTAGGGGGATTCTTAAGCACTTTGGGTCATTTGCCCTCACAGAATTGTCTCTGCTGTGGCATTGACCAGGTCAGGGTTCCCTCTTCCTGAGAAGACCCTGTCTTCCTCTGGTCCTAATCTAGATCTCATTTCCTAGCCTCTAAGTGCAAATATCCATCAAGTTGATATTCAACAAACAGATTTTTGGGAGCTGGAGAGAACTTGCTATAGAAGTTCATAACACAGCTAAAATATGTCAGCTGGGAAAACTGATGCCAACCCCCTGGTGCAGAAAATTCAAAGAGAAGATGTCAGGTTTATTGCAGTCCAGTCCCAGCCTCTGTGGAATTTTCTGTAGTCCCTCAGCCATTCCTGTCACTGATAAGGAAGAGAACTTTGTAACCATTCCCAGCAGAAGCAGCATGCTTGATGACTGGGTTCACCTTCCCCTTCCTGCCCGGGTTTCCCAAGAGAGACTAAGCAGTGGTGTAGGGCCATTTGGTTCTATAATTCAACTATCTTCTGAATGTTCTGAGTATCCTGAGAACCTTGCTCTTCTCTAAGGCCATAAAGTCACTCCTCAGGGTTCACTTTAGTGAATATCCCTTGGTGTGATGGTAGAAAACACAGAAACTTGGAATCAGTGGGTTTGGGGAAGAGCCCAATAATTAGCACTGTGGGTAACTCTCATGCATATGATCTGTGAACTACAGAAACATTGCCTGAAGAAGTAGAGGAACATACTTAGCCAAATGTACTAACATCTTATAATCTTCTCTTTATGTGCACCCGTCTTTTAATGAGATCCTCCTGGAATAAAAACTCCCTTGTACTGATTTCTGTCCTTATGTAAATAGTATTATAATAAATGTTACTATTATTCTGAAATTTAATCATATGCCAGTGTACAGGACTTTCTGCCAGTGTAGAACCCCCCTGAGACACTTCTTTTGCCCCCTTTGCCATGCTTTTTCTTTTTACCAGTCAACTCCAAGAATTGGGCTTCTGTTTCTTCTTTAAAATTGTCTTCATGGAGACAGGACTTGATGGCGGCTAGGGTGGAGGAGAAGTGAAGTTCGCCATCAGCAATACCACAGAATACCAGGCAAAGCAGATCCAGAGCAGAGCTCCAAAACTCAGAACCACAGAGATAGGAATATTTTGAAGGTTTGAAGGCTTATAGATTGTGGAACTTGAAGCTGAAGTAAAAAATCATGTACTTTTGAAATTACAGGGCTGGGCTCGGAGGCCCAGAGCCGACATCTTGGGTGAGACCAAATGGCAAGTCCAAACGGGGAGCAGAAACACCACAGAAAAATATCGCAAGAACCTTGGAACAAAGGTGGATAATACATTTTGTCAGTTTTGCTTTATTCTGATTTTCTTTTCTTTTTTCGGGGGGTATCAGGTCATTGGCATGCCCACTATTTGCCCACCTCCGTTCTGGTGACCAGAGGGAGAGCCTGAGCGAGTGGTCACCCCTCACCCTCACCACTGGTGGGTTCTTCTGCCACGCATGCACACAGATACTCAGCCTAAGAGCAGGCCCTGAAGGTTTTTTGCTTGTTTGCCTTTTCTTTAGTTTTTAATACGGGAAAGGGCAGGACAGTGCTGTACAGAGGGAAAGAGAATTTAAAAACAAAACAGGCCAAAAATTAAATTAAAGCCTGAGGTATAGCATAACAACCAGCACTGTCATCTTGAAATCTCTCAGGCAGCTTTGTAAGCAAGAAGCTGAAGA
>NW_006408578.1:15621733-15638162 GCF_000296735.1 Chrysochloris asiatica
GGAAACTCACAAGAAAGAACACAAAAAGCATGAACTCAACAAAAGAAAATACACATAACAAAGAAAGCAGAAACACCACAGAAAAACAAACATAATGGAAGCAATTTATCCATACCTATTGATAATTACACTGAATGTAAACTGATAAAATGCACCTGTCGAGAGACAGAGGGTGGCAGAATGGATAAGAACACAAGATCCTTCAATATGCTGTCTGCAAGAGACACATCTCACACACAGAGACAAAAACAGATTAAAAGTCAAAGGATAGAAAAATATATACCAAGCTCATTGCATTCAAAAATGAACAGGAGTAACAGTACTAATCTCTGATAAAATAAACTTTAAGGCAAAAAACAGCACAATGGATAAAGATGGACATTATGTCATCATTAAAGGGACAATTGAACAAGATGAAATAACCATAATAAATGTCTATGCTCCCAATGAAAGAGCTCCAAAATATATAAAGCAAACTCTAATAGATTTGAAGAAAGAAATAGATGAATCTACAAAAATAGTGGGTGATTTTAACACATTGCTTTCAAAAATGGATAGAACAACAAGAAAGAAACTTGACAAAGACAAGAAGAACTAAATAACACAATCAGCCAACTGGACTTCATAGATGTTTACAGAGCATTCAACCCAACAACAGCACAATACACATTCTTTTCCAGTTCACATGGAACATTCTCCAGAATAGACCATGTTTTAGGCCACAAAATTGTCTTCACATATTCTTTGTGACTAGGGTTTTCTCTCTGCAGTTCTGCAAAATGAACAGCTTCTCTGCTCTTCTTCATTTATCTCTGACAAAATGCACAAGGCAGTTTACGTATCCCATGAGTTTTATTGCAAACAACAATGAGGAAAAGACAAGGGTAGGGGAAAACATAGACGTACATAGAACTAAAGAGAAATCTTACAGTCTTATAGAAGTTATACCTAAAGTTCAGTTTTGTTTTCATAGCTATTCTATAACTACAATACCTGTTTTATCCCTTTTTTCCTTATTTCCCCTCTCTCTTCTTCCTGTTTTATGTCCTTCCTTCTTCCTCCTTCCTCCTTCTCTTCCTCGCTTTCTCCCTTTCACAAACTTACATTAACTGTTACGTGCCCCAGGCATAATGGCATTGTCTATACATATTCAATAGAGCACCAACATGCTACAAAAGTACTGAAAAAATGGAATTTTTAAGCGAAATATCACTAAAGTTAATATAGTTGACCAACCAGTCTGATGTTGGAAATAAATTCCCTTCAGCAGAGAAAACAGTACCATACAAAGACAAAGAAATAAAACATTTCATGTTCTGGGATCTAGAAGTTCAAGAGAGTTGGAACAACCTTGAAAAGTGTTGAATATTAGCCTGGAAAAATAGGCAGGACTAACTCATGAGTGGCCACATGGACCATGGTACTGATTAAGGAGTTATAAATAATGTGTAAGTGACCATATAACGATTTTAAAATGTATCAAAACAATTTACTATGGAGTTGAGAAAGATAAGGAAGAAGTAAGGAAAGTGCTAAAAGAACAATTAAATAAGATAAATACAGCATTGGAAACAATTCCAAACCTACAAAAAGAAGTACAAACGATTAATAATAGGATATCAGAAATGGACAATACACTGAAAGGGCAAAGGAGTAGAATTGAAGATATGGAAGCCAGAACTAGTGAGCTGGAAGATAAATCTCTCAATACCAAGAAGATAGAAGAACAAACAGAAAAAAGGATAAAAAAATTGAAGAAGGCCTAAGATTCATGTTGGACAACATGAAGAGGAATAACTTAAGAATTCTTGGCTTTCTAGAACAGGAAGAATCAAACAAGTCCACAGAAGAGATAGTTGAAGAACTGCTGGAAGAAAATTTCCCTAACATCCTGAAAAGTGAAAAGATAAGCATCTAAGAAGCTCAACGAACCCCAGGAAGAATATACCCTAAAAGAAAAACACCAAGACATATAATAATCAAGTTCTCCAAAATCAAAGATAAAGACAGAATCCTGAAGGCAGCTAGGGAACAGAGAAGTGTAACATACAAAAGCAAGCCAATCAGATTAAGCTCAGATTTCTCAACAGAAACCAGGCTGGCAAGAAGGCAATGGGGAGACATATATATAAAACCCTGAAAGAAAAAAAAAACTGCCAACCAAGAATCCTCTACCCAGCAAAGCTGTCAATCAAATACTATGGTGTAATCAAAACATTCCAGGATAAACAGAAGCTAAGGGATTTTGCCAAAGCCAACCCTGCAATGAAAAACATCCTAAAAGGAGATCTGTGAATAGAGAACCAACAAGAACAGACAACAACCAAAGATTGATGTGAGTAGCAGCATCACCCGGAAGTCAGTTGACAAATGGAAGAGTCGAGAACAGAATAAAACTATAAGAACAAATTCAGAGGATCTGAGAAGTCAGTCTATGATCAAGACAATTACAACGTGAAAGAAGGTAAACACAGAGGAAGAGAAATCTAGGTGGTATGACGGTTAGGTAAATTACAGGATAAAATAGACTGTCTTAAATGGAGGGAAAAGTTAAAGGAATCTAAGATAACCACAATGGTGGGGTTGGGGTGGGGAGTTTCGGGGGAGTTGGATGGAGTCAATGGTAGAGCACAGGGTAAAGGCAGATGCATCATAGATCAGGTGTTGGGAGGGCAATACAAGAAAGTTGAGGAGGTGGAAAAACAAGGTAGATAGGGCAACACTGAGACAGGTTTGCATGGGCTTAGTGGGACAGAGGTAAATAGTGATGCATGGAACCTTGGAACAACAGGGCTCTGTGATACAGAAATCTAGGTATAGTTTGAAGAGGGGAAATAATACTAAGATGTTTGAATGTCTTTTGAATATTGGTTTCCCTTGCATTCTATTGTAAATTAGATATATGAGTGGGATAGAAAAGAATGTCTTGAAACATGATTACAGAAAACTTGTAAGCCCATATTTACCCTACAACTGATTGGAATACCTACAAGGGATTCTAGAACTTGCCCAGTGAAACAGGCCTCTCATGGAGCCTTTGCAGAGTACAGGCCATTAGGTGGAATCCTGAGTCCCATCCAGAACCTTCTGAAGCTGGACATTACCATTAGAAAGGATAAACAGACCAGCCTGGAACAGCTAGAGTGACAGACGACACATCTTCAAAGAAAGATCATCAGGAAAAACCCAAAACAAAAATGACAGTGTGACTGGCTACTGCAAGAATAAGCAAGCTCTTTGCCAGGAAGCCTTCAAGACAAATAATCAAGTTCCTTAAGGACAAACACGCCTCTAAGACTGAAGCTCAAAGGGAACACATGAGCAGGCATGTAAGCTTGCTGGTGACCACATTGGTCTATTGGTGAGTGGAAAAGGGGGAAAGGCAGCAATGAAGTAATGGGCTGAGTTCAACCTCGGTCCATTGACTCCTGTTGACCAGGAGATGAGAGAGAGAAGAGGAAGGACTGCTGGTTCAATGTGTGGTGAGACATGGGGACACCTGAGCCCATGGACAAGGACATAGCCACAAAGGGCTAGAGCTGAGAGTGAAGCATCCAGCTTATATGAAGTGAGGGGAGAGGACCAAGAGCACCCAAATTTGCAGATAGTACCCATCTGATCTAGCCTCAATGGCTTGATAATCAGAACTTAACTAGAGGAAGATTTAAAAAAAAAAAAAATTTTTTTGATAAAGGAAACATGGGTAAATTGCTACAATTTGATGAACTTGACCTATATTCATAGAGGTAGTAACTCTAAATACCAAGAGAGAGGGAAGGAGTCTTCGCATCAAGTATCAATGCTATCCCCTAGGTACACAAGGTATAGGGGGATGGGCAATTTAGACATTGTCTACCTAAAATCAGTGGGCAATAAAGGCATGAAGTGACTAGCTTACAAGGTTTCAAGAGGGAGTTTAAGAGTGTGTGGGGGAAGAAATAGTGCCCACTGAATAGTTGCCATCTTGTCCAGATAGTTCTGGTTAAAAGAGATGGGCATAAGAGTCTTATGATTCAATAGTGAGTAATTGTTATCATGAACAATTGCAACTGCCACAGTTGTAAAGGTAGAATTTTTGTAACAAAAATGGGGGAGCAGTTAATGTTACAGTCCAGAAACAAAGGATCCTAGGACCATCAAGGGAGAAGAGCACAAGCGGAATGCGGGATTTTATCCAGAGAAGCAGCGACACCAGAGAAGGGGACGTGGGGGGGCGGGGGGGGGGCGGCAGCTGAGGACTCTAGATTCATAGGAAGAAAGGGACTAACAGATAGTGGCCATGAGGCAGACTTGTAGAACGTGCCCTTTGGTGGTATAAATTATTATATATGCCTCAGTGTTTTTTTTTTTTGTTGTTGTTGTTGTTTTTATAAAAAAGAGCTAAAGTGAACAGAGAAATACTATTAACTGATGGTACATGGGGGGGAGGGAATGGAATCATTGTAATGAAACAAGTTGTATAATTTATTGAATGTAAAACTGATGATCTGCCCTGTAAACTTTCACTCAATACACACACACACACACACACACAAACTTGGAAGGATTGAGTTCCTGAATGTTCTTAAACACACAAGTTATGTAATTTCCTAGTACAAAGAATGTCTTGCATGTTTTTAATAACTATCTGACTTTTGTTAAATCAAGAATTCTGTAGTATATTGAATTCTGAGGGATTCAACTGTACTCAGGCACTGTGGGTTAATGTGCCAGACTGCAAAGCCATTTGAACTGCAAGGTCAGTGGTTCAAGCTCACCAGTTGCTCCTCAGAAACTCTACTCAGGGTCGCAATCGACTAGACAGCACTTAACAAAAACACCAATATTGTCAAGAACTTCTAATATGGCACTATAGGATCAGCAGTGAACTGTGAACCACAAGGTCTGCAGTTCAAGCCTACAAGCAGCTCTGAGGAAACCCTATACAGGATTGCTATGACTTGGAACTGACTAGACAGCATTTAACAATATCAAATATTGTCAAGGAGTCCTGATGTGATACTGTAGGATAAGCACTGTTCTATTAATCACAAGATTGGTGGTTCAAACCCACCCGCTGCTTCTCAGAAACACTATATAGAGTTGCTATGAGTCAGAATCGACTCACTGGCTCTTAATAACAACAACAATATTGTCAAAAGGAACTCTAGTGTGTAGTGGGTTACATATTGGATTTCTAAGTGCAGTCAGTAGTTCAAATCCACCAGCTACTCTTCAGAAGAAAGATGAGGTTTTCTGCTCCCATGAAGATTTATAGCCTTGGTAACCCTATACAGGATCACTATGAGTTGGAACCAACTCTACTGCACACAACTACCACCAATACTATCAAAGGGTCCACTGTAGGATAATCACTAAACTGCTAACTGCAAGGTCAGTGAATCAAACCCTATACAGGGTCGCTCAGTCAAAACTGACTTGACAGCACTTGATAACAACAGTATCAATATTGTCAATATGAAAAGAAGAGTCTGACTCCTAATTAGTTTAAGGAACCAGTGGGAGAGACAGATCACCTACATCTGCTGGTAAAGTGCAGGACTGCATATTAACCTGCATACATACTGGAAGAATGTAATTGATCTTCTAACTGCCTCATGGGTTCAGTCACATTTCTGCTCATGAGCATGGTGCTGCTCCAGGGTTTCTAAAGAAGTATCTCTACCCATGGACTCAATAGAAGACCTATTACGAGGTTGTTTTCCTTTTAAAGCTCTTAATCCATTTTACCAGGGAGGCCAGATGTAAACTAAATGAGCAACATTCATAGCCAGATCCTACTCAAAGCTCTGTCATGGGAGTTCAGCGCTGCCAGTGAAAATGGTACAAAGTCCTCTGGATTTCTCTGCAGAGGTCACTGTGTCCTAATATGACAAAGAATTATTGTGCATACAATTACAAGAGGTGGTATAGATGAATGATTCACAAACTGTTAAATTGTACTCAGTAGATCTGAGATAGGACCTGAGATTCTATATTTCTAACAAATTCTCAGGTGATGCCCATGCCTCTTGCTCACAGACCACATTTTGAGTACCGAGGGTCTAAAAGTTATTCAGAAACTAAACCATTTGCATTTTTGAAATATTTCAATGGTAGGAGACACATCAAGCCATAGAAATTAAGATACTGACTCATACCAGAAATATCTGAGATGTATGATCATTTCTCTGCACCATCTCTTGAAATCATATGTGGGTTGCAATCCATTACAATTTCTTACACAGTTGTTCATTTTGAACCTCACCAGTACTACTCATGTTCGAACTGGTAACAAAGAGGATTCATCTTTAATGTTGAACTTGCTCGTATTCCATCTACTTTCCCCAATTCCTGGTGCCCATGCTTCTTTCTCATCACTGCATTCCTCCCATTCCTCCCTTTGTTGTTGTTGTTGTCAGGTGCCATCGAGTGGGAACTGACTCATAGTGACCCCATGCACAGCAGAACGAAACAATGTCTGATCCTGGGCCAACCTCACTACCGCCACCACACTTGACGCCATCAATGATGCCACCTGGCTGATCCATCTCGTTGGGGGTCTTCCTCTTTTTCTCTGACCCTCCACCCTACCCAGCATGACATCCTTCTCCAGCGACTATTCTCTCCGGACAATGTGTCCAAAGTAGGAGAGACGAAGCTTAGCCATCTTGGCTTCCAAGGAGCACTCTGGTTGTACTTCTTCCAAAACAGATCTATTGGTTCTTTTGGCAGTCCATGGCACTTTCAGTATTCTCCTCCAACACCACAACTCAAAGGCATCAATTCTTCTACAATCTTCCTTATTCACTGTCCAGCTTTCGCATCCATATGAGGTTATTGAAAATACCATGGCTTGGGTCAGGCGCACCTTAGTCCTCAAGCTGACATCTCTGCTCTTCAATACTTTAAAAAGTTCCTGTGCAGCAGATTTTCCCAATGCAATACGTCGTCTGATCTCTTGACCACTACTTCCGCGAGTGTTGACAGCTGATCCAAGAAGAATGAAGTCCTTGACAACTTCAATCTCTTCTCCATTGATAAGAATGCTGTCCCTTTACCCTTCTCTAAATCAAGTGCTTCTCAATTCCATTTCCTAGAACCACCCAACCCCCACCCCCATTAAAACATTCTCTCAGGAGAAACATCTGGCTAACTCATCCACATGTAAATAAGCTACCAAGATGACCATCTAAGGTAGAATTCCAGTCACTAGCCAGGGTATGAAATAAGCATCATCTGGGAAAATTAAGGCTTTTCCATCAGTGGTCTTGGAATGACCCAAAAATCCATCCCCACACGCCTGAGTATGGAAAGACCCTCCTGTAGCCTTTTGATTCTCTGCCCTGTCAAAGAAGTCTCTGTTCAGAGTAGTCCTGGAACCTGACCTAGGGCTGCCACAGTGCATTCAGGCCTCTGGCCAACATTCCAGGTTGGTTTTATGAAGTCTTCTGACACCCTGTTGTATATTACAGTCCCATTCACTGACACAAATTATTAGATGGCAATTTCTAATCTTAAATGTATTTATTTACATTTACAAAGGCAGTCATAGGGGTAGAAAACTCCTGCAAATAAAATCTTTGAAGTATCTAGACCATCAGATTTTGCTATCGTCTAAGATATTGGTGTAGTGGTGTAGGATAAGCACTGGACTGCAAGGTTGGTTTGGACCTCAGGTTGGAAGTTCAAACACACAAACCACTGGTGTATTTGAACCACTGAACTTATGATTAGCAGTTCAGTGCTTTTCCTACACCAGAAGTCCCTACGGCCTATGATAGCGAGGGTCCCTCAATTAATTCCTCAGCTTTGGGGACATTTCTCCCATTAAATGTCCACCGGTGAAGGGAAGCAGGAACAAATGGCAGATCTTTGCTGCCTCCTTCTTCCTCTAGCTGTGTCCTGATAAGCACTCTGCTGTCCTAGCTAAATGGAAAAAAACAACAATTCTGTATCACATGGACTGGTTTTCCAGAGTTCAATCACTAGGGCTGAACTACTGGGGCAAAACCAAAAGTGCTTGTTGCGGTAGCTTGCCCAATCTGTCTACCATGTCATTTATGAGGTAAAGAAAATATTGAATTAGGATACAAGAGCAAGATGAATCCAGATGCCCAGCCAGTGAAAGAATTGGTAATGAGAAAATAGAGCTGACCTCTTTCAGCAAAGCTGGGAAGTGACAGGGGAATGTAAGAAGCAGCTGCTCACTTTTGGCAGCTGCAGTGAAGGGCAATGTTACGGAATGTCAAAAAACAGCCTGTTTCATTGCAGCTCCTCACTGGCCTTTAATGATTCAAGAGCAGAGCCATCTTTAATGACACTTGGAGTGCTGTCGGTTTAAAGGCAAATAAAATATCCTCCTTTCATTCGCCTTCCCAGAGAAGGAGATTTCAAAATAACTGGGGAAAAAAAGGATGCCACTTGACCTTGGAAGACCCCAGAACATTTCTCTCCTCTATCTTTTGCCTATGAAATTTCCTATTTTTCTTTGACATCACCAACTAATACATTTTAGATGTCATTTCTACTATAATATCTAAGGAACCTAGATAGTGTGAGCTGCAATTTGAGGATCAATACTAATAAATTTAAGCTAAGAGAATGTTTACAGCCAGTCTTGGTATGGAACTGTAGAATACACACTGGACTACTAACCACAGGGTTGGTAGTTCAAACTCACCAACCACTCCTCAGAAACCCTATACAGGGTCACTACGAGTCAGAACAAACTCAGGGGCACTTTACAACAAAAGGCCTCTCTAGGATGTTCCAAATTTAGCTTTGAACAAAATTCATTGTCATCTATTGTGACATATTCCATTACAATGAGCTGTATTCTTAAGTGTCTTCACCACAAAAGTGATTAAATGAGGTTTCTGAAAATACGGTCTCAAAGTTCAAACTTTGGTTTGAGAAGAGTAGAATTTGATGATTTTTATATTTGATCATGGTCAACCACCTACTTTTGCTTGTTGCTGTTGTTTCAGTGTGCCATGGAGTCGGTTCCGACTCATAGTGACCCTGTACAGGGTTTCTGAGGCTGTAAATCTTTACAGGAGCCTCCTCTTTCTCCAACGGAACAGCTGGTAGTTTCCAACTGCTAACCTTGAGGTTAACAGCCTGATTCGTAACTACTATGCTACCAGAGCTCCTTTACTTTTGCTTAAAAGTTAGCAAAAACCATTACAACATAGGTATTATTAATGCTGGCTAGACCCAAGTCTGGCAGAAGAATCCAGCAGGTTCTTTAACTGGTGATATTTTTGCATTGTGAAGTATAATAGAAGGTATGTGCAGTAGATTGCATTCAGTGACTTTGAAGTCGCTGATTTTAATCAAAGGTGCTGTGGTTTTCAGACACCTAGTTTTTCAGTATCAATTGTGAAGAGTATTCTCAAATAATCTGTTACGTTTCATTATTAAAGAACCTGAATTTTTAAATAATTTGCCTTTAATATTTGCTATATTTATAAATTGCCATATATGTGAATATGTGTAGGTATGTATTTGATCAGATTCAGGTTATCCCCAATATGCCATTACAATCATTCACATTTCTTCTGAAATGCTCTACTGAGAGAGAGAGAAAGGAATGATACTGGAGAAGTAACTGTCAAACTGTGCATCATCAATAGCAAGCAATCTATTGTAAATGTGCTGTCAATAATTGTTTAAAATAGGCTCCTATATATACCCATTGCATTCAATGGGGGTCTCCCTACCAGTTCTATTCTCAGATGGTACACTCCAAAGGAAAACAATCTGTGAAGAGTTTTCAGCAGCCTACGACATCTGAGTGAGGGACAGACTATGGACTCCCAATTACACATACTGCTGAGGAGTGAGGCCGCTACTGAGAACAATGATCAGTTGGTTGCTGCCAGAGACTACACCATCTTCCATAACTGACCATTCCAGATCTTCATTTTAAAAGCATAAAAAGAAAAATTAAAAAATCAGAGTAATCATAGCAATTGACTCCCAGCAAAACTGAATTAAAGTAGAAAAGGGCAGAAGTGAATGATTCCAACTTGACTCCTCAGGGAGATTTGAAAAGCAGAGGCATTCTATGAGACAAGAAATAACTCTCAGGAATAAAGATTTTTTAAATGGATAATAATATTTTGCTACTTGGAAAAATCTGTCAAAATCATCCGGGAAGGTTTCTAAATTACACATTTTGGTTAGCTATTGAATTGAGATAATTGTAAAGTTTTTGAAATCTCTCTGAATCTTTCCATCAAAATAGAAACTAGGATGTCAAAACCAAGAAACCGCAGATACCATCTATAGCAAAACTATATGATAGAATGTTTCCAAGAACGTTTAAGAGCATCAGGTGGGCACAAATACTAACAGCCACCATTCACGTGGTTTCAGCAGATGTGCAGATGGAAGCAGAGGGAGGTGGCCAGGTAGTGGCGCTTCTGTCAGCCTTGCGAATAGGAAATCCTCAAAAGTGCCCAGGACTTCACGTTCAGTCAAAATGACCTTCAACCCTGAAGTGAGTCAGCTGTGAACATGTAAGAACTCAGGGAACATGTTCCCATGAACCCTTCCTAGGAAACCACAGGAGAACAAGCTGCAATCAACCAAAATGACCACAGAGACCTTAACAAAAGGATGAGAAGGAATAAAGACAACAGAGACACCAATGGATTCAAACTGAAAACACCAGCGAAAGAAATTCTACAGAAAACCAAATCTGAATTCTTCAACAACAAAATGCCTTAAAAGGGTTGGGGAAAGTAGATTAACAGATATTTATGTGAGATTTCAAACAACTGCAGTGTTTAGAACCTACTGATACCCTGATTCAAGCAAACAAAAAAGAATAAGTTAAAGGCAACTGAGAAAATGTGAAAGCTGGATAATGATGTTAAGGGCTGGGTAGAGACAGACGAAGGAGACAGTTGTTAGTGTTTTAGTGTATTAGTGTAGGATATGATTATGTAGGCAGAAGTCAATTTTCTACATCTAAATCTCTTCAGATTATATACACTATGCTTGCATTATTAGGCATCTACAGAGAAAGGCAGCGTAGTGGTTACAAATTGGGTTGCAAACCACAAGGTCAGCAGTTCGACACTACCAGCTGTTCTGCAGGAGAAAGATGAAGCTTTGTGCTCCTATAAAGATTTACAGCCTTGGAAACCCTGTACAGGGTCACTATGAGATGGAACCGACTCCACAGCACATAACAACAACAACAGCAGCAGACAAACAGAACCAATAGGATAGATAGATATAGGGAGACATAGTATTTATATATGCAGAGAGAGAGAGTATTTTAAGGAATTGGCTCATATGATTGTGGGGACTAGCAGGTCTGAAATCTGTAGGGCAGGCTGGAAATTCAAAAAGAGTTGATGTTGCAGTCTTGAATCCAAAATCCATAAGGTAGGCTAGAAAGTAGGCAGGATTTCTATGTTGCAATATTAAGGCAAATTTTCGTTCTTCTTCAGGAAACCTGTTTTTTGCCCACCCACATTATGGAGGGCAATCTGCTTTACTTAAATTCAAATGATTATAAATGTTACTCACATCTCCAAAATTCTTTCACAGCAACGTTTAGACTAGTGTTCAACCAAACTGGGCACCTTAGCCTAGCCAAGTGACTGCATGAAATTAACCATCCAATGTATGCATTACCTTTTATTATTAATACAATAAAAATACTTTATTTTTAAATTTCTTTGGAAAGTATGCATATTTTAGCGCTTCTGAGTTGTTATTTTATACATAATTTTATTTAATATTTTGGTTGGCCTAAGGAAAAATGCAACCATAGATCCAAAAAAAATTGATTGGTTGGTACATTCGTGTCTTCAGTGCATATGAGTAAGAAAGATACTATGAACGCACTGGTTAGTCATAGCTCAATTGTTATTTCCAGACGCAAATGAAATTAGTAATAGCATTATTCATAGTACTAAGAGTTTGTTGAAGATCAATACATGTACTTCTGTATAAATTAAGTTTTTGTACTTATTGTTTTAAGATACATCCTTTCTAACTTTGTTAATATTACTTATGGAGTGACAATCTAAAAACCTCCAATTTCTATTTACAAGTTCAATCTCTTTTCAAAGTTAGATAAGCCATATTTTCTTTGTAAAATTACAGCTTTTGAGATCTCTAAAAGACTGGTTCATTAATTGCAAGCTTATAAATCATATTTTATTAATGTCATAAAATTGAAATGTTATTTGCTTACTTCTCTGCAACACATTGAAGGGATTGGTCAAAATCCAGAAACAGGCATGGGAATGTGTGGTGCATGTGAACATCAACCTCTATTTGCATAGAATTGAGAAAGAGAGACAGAGAGAGAGAGACCAAGTGTACAGCTGCTGCTGATGTAACAGATAGGTCAGCCTTAGTCCTGACTTCCTTGTTGACTAGCGTCATACTGTTGTTGTTGTTGTTAAGTGCCGTCGAGTCAGTTCCGACCCATAGCGACCCTGTACAGGGTTTCCGAGGGTGTAAATCTTTACGGGAGTAGAAAGCCTCATCTTTCTCCCGCAGAACGGCTGGTAGTTTCGAACCACTGACCTTAAGGTTCTTGCTAGGGCTGCTATACGAAGTACCACAATCTGGATGGCCAGTAAAATAGTAATTAATTATACCTCAATTCAAGAGGCTGGAAGTCTGAAATCAAGATGCTGATTCCTAAGACCACTGAGGAAGACTGTCTCCCTCCTACATTCTTTGATGACTGCAAGCCTTAATATTCTTTGTCTTGTTGGAAGCATAACTCCATCTCTGCCTCCATCGTCACATAGCCATCTTCCTTCTATTGTCCCTTTGCGTCTTTTCTCTTCTTAGCATAGTGGTTATGGATTGGGCTGCTAACCTCAAGGTCAGCAGTTCGAAACTACCAGCAGTTCCGCGGGAGAAAGATGAGGTGTTCTGCTCCCATAAAGATTTACAGCCTCGGAAACCCTGTGCAGGGTCACTATGAGTCAGAACCAACTCCATGGTGCTTAACAACAACAACAACTCAGATGGTATTAGGACCCATCCTACTCTAGTACGACCTCATGTTAACTGATAATATCTTCAAAGACCCTGTTTCCAAACAGGATCACATTCATGGGTGCCAGGGCTTAGGACTTCAATATGTCTGTTTGGAGGTCACAATTCAATCAGTAATACTAGGGAAGGCTGAAATTCTCCAGATTCTTTCCCTCCATCAAAATTCAGTTACAGTGCCAAACTTTCTAGATCAAAGCACATAGTTTAAAGATCCTCAAATTGCAGGCACTTGAGATAATTAACTACAGAG
This sequence comes from Chrysochloris asiatica, assembly GCF_000296735.1. Taxonomy (NCBI): domain Eukaryota; kingdom Metazoa; phylum Chordata; class Mammalia; order Afrosoricida; family Chrysochloridae; genus Chrysochloris; species Chrysochloris asiatica. Next base: position 15,635,004 of record NW_006408578.1, read on the forward strand.
AGATAGATGATCATACCTAGAGAGGGTTTCTCGACCTTAGTAAGAAACCCAGTGAAGATGCTATCCCACCATTGTTCATTTTGACTCATTTCAAATACCACTTGTCCACTTGTATGAATATCTACAGTGATGACAATGACTGTCTTGGTGGCTAATTGTCAAGATAATAATTTATATGATTCTAGGATTCTTGGTGTGGCACGGCAGGATAATGTACTGGAACTAAAGGTCGATTTGAACCACAAGGTTGACAGTTTGCACTCATCTCGGAAATCCTATACAAGGTCACTATGAGTCAGAATTCACTTGATGGCACTTAACAACTAGAGTTTAATAAAAGCACAGAATTATTTTTTTAAAAAAATATCTGCCTACTAGTATTAAAAATAAGTTTATGAAGTAAATGGAAAGTGCTAAGCCTTGTGTTTTCTCACAGCTGTATCATTTCTCAGTTAATATTCTATTCCTTCTGAAATGTCATACGCAATTGTTCTCTTACTAACACAATCTATTTTTCATCTTCTCCAGCTGCTTATAACTCCTGAGAGAGGATGGCATGGGGAGAAGATATTTGGCTTTTTTTTTTTTTTTTCTGAGTTTGTTGTTTTAAAAAAATCAGGCCACTTCAAATTATGATGTTGGGAGGGTTGTTTGTATTTCTGGGTTTTATTTATTAATTACCCTTTCTGCTCTTTCTCTTAGCTCCCCTTTCACACACAAGCCTTGCTTGGATTGAAGAGTCAGCTCTCAGTAGCTTCCTCAAATCTACAGGCATGTGAACTCTAATAACCAGTATCCTAAATAACAACTGAAAACAAGGCAATCCCAATTTAGGATTTGTTCTTCCCCAGTTTCTCCAAACTAATGTTTACTCCAAACATTAGTTTCCCCTGAGATTGAAAAGAGAAAATAAATGTCTAAATTCAGTTGGGACCCTAAATGCACACCTCTTACTCTGCCCCAGGAAATTCTTAGTCTTGGTTGGCCACATGGACTCCTATCAGTCTCAGGGGAGTCACAGATGATCCTAGAACATCCTAGACCAGTCCAGGGTATGGGGTGTAGATAGGGATACCACACACCGAGTAAATCAGGCACATGCAGTTCCCTTCTTACAACAGGGCCATAGCAATACAGGATAGGAGGACACACACTCTTCACATACCTCCTTTGTGTACCATCATACAAGATCATTCATATTCCAACTAGCTATGCACCAGCCCACATCCCTGACAGCCAGAGGCAAGCACTGGTTTCTGAGCAGTTTCCAGAGCCACTAGGAGTCTAGTCCTCTCAAGAACATAGTGGAAGAAGCAAAGGTACATTTTTAAGTATGTGTCATTTTGGCCATTCCATTTCCAAGTCTTCAGTTTCCTCATCCACAAAATCAAAAAGGGGGGATAGAGTAAATGATCTTTCATTTCATTTCTGTGAGGCATTGATGGTTTGGTGATAGAATTCTCTCCTTCCTTGAAGGAGATCTAGGTTTGATTCCTGGCCAAAGCACAGGTACCACTGACCTGTCAGTGGAGTTTTGTGCTGTGATGATGATGAATAGGTTTCAGCAAAGCTTCCAGACTAAGGAAGACTAGGATAAAAGGCCTGATAATTTACTTCCAAATATAAGTCAATCAGAATCTCATGTATCACACTGGTCCAGTCCACAACAGATCACGGGGATGCACAGAATTGAGCAGACTTACATTCCTTTGGGCCTGTGGTCACCACCAGTGGGGGTCAACTCCATAGCTGCTAGCAATAATAATGTCACTTCCAGTCTCACCCTTCCTGTGCTTAACTAGTTCTCCTCCCTTCATGCGAAGAAGTTCTGTGTGATCACAGATTTCATTTCTGTAAACCTCCTGGTTACTGTGCAATGTGATGAAGTTTAGTTTATGCAATGACCCCTAAATCCTCTATTATAGTATTTTATAATAAATGAACAACCTCAACATTTTGCTATGTATCTAAAGCTAAAAGCTGCTCATCATTTCCAACTTGAAGCTCTGCAAAACCTCAATATTATCAGGGGAAAAAATTCATTCTGTTTAGTTTAATAGACCTAAGGTACAGTTTTGGAAAATCAGTTCTGTCATTTCTCTCTATGTCTTCTCTTTACAACCAAAAGATTATACTTCTATCATTCTGGAAGATGGAGTGTTTACTGCATTTTCTTTGTCAGAGATATAATTAGCACATAGCATTCCTACCTTATGTTTTTAAAACGACATTTCATTGATATTCTTTCCTTATGCAAATGCCAAGATTTATTAAACATTGATAAGAAATTCATTTGATCTTTGCTAGAAACTGTAAGTGTTGAAAAGTCTAATAACTTTCAAATCTAAAATACTAAAATATGACCTATCTTTCCCAAATATGAGCAAAATACAGAAACAAATAAAACACCTGCCAGATGTTACACTGAGTATGGAAACTCAAGCCTAAATGGGATGGAGCCTTTGTAACTACAACTGCAGAAAGTTCTAGATTTTTGTCCTGTATGCACATATTGACTAAAGACTGTACAGCTCCAACCTCAGTAGCCTTAGAATTGACTAGGTGCATAGTTCTATCATCAATATCTTAGGCAATAGTGAGCTGAAATGGACTGGTATTAGCCATTTTGAATATGACAACCACATGGTTTACTATTCCAGGAATGAAAAATTGAAGAGGAATGGTTTTGCATTCTAAGAACATATCCAGATCACTCATGAGGTAAAACACTGTCTGTGATAGGATGATATCCTTGTACCTATATGGATCATGACAACATTGCAAACTATGAATATTCCAGAACACTTAATTGTGCTCCTGAGGATTCTGTACATGGACCAAGAGGCAGTTGTTCAAACAAAACATGGGAACATTGAATAGTTTAAAATTTAAAAAAGGTGTGTGACAGGGTAGTATTCTTTCACCATACTTATTCAACCTGTATGCTGAGCAAATAATCTGAGAAGCTGGGTTATATGAAGAAAAACCTGGCATAAGGGTAGGAGGAAGACTCATTAACAACCTGCGATATGCAGATGATACAACCTTGCTTGCTGAAAGTGAAAAGGACTTAAAATATTTACTGATGAAGATTAAAGAGCACAGCCTTCAAATGGATTGCATTTCAATGTAAAGAAAACAAAAATCCTCACCATTGGA
>NW_006408578.1:15638352-15639626 GCF_000296735.1 Chrysochloris asiatica
GTATTTTCAATAACCTCATATGCATGTGAAAGCTGAACAGTGAATAAGGAAGATAGTAAACGAATTGATGTTTTTGAGTTATGGTGTTGGGGGAGAATATTGAAAGCACCATGGTCTGTCAAAAGAACAAACAGATTTGTGTTAGAAGAAGTGCAGCCAGAGTGCTCCTTGGAGGCCAAGATGGCCAAACTTCATCTCTAATACTTCAGACATATTATCAGGAGGGAGCAGTTGCTGAAGAAGGATATCATGTTTGGTAAGATGGAGGGTCAGAGAAAAAGAGGGATAACCCTAATGAGATGGATTGGCAAAATTGCAGCATCAATGAGCTCAAGTCTGGCAAATATTGCGAGGTTGGCCCAGGATTGGGCAGTGTTCATTCTGTTGTGCATAAGTTCATTATGAGTCAGTACCAGCTCAATGGGACCTAACAACAACAACAACAACAGGGAAGCCCAGTTAATACCACTATTATTCATATTTACGCACCAACCACTAAAGCCAGTGAGGATAAAATAGAAGAATTCTACCAAGTTCTTCAATCTGAAATTGATCAAATATGCAATCAAGATGTATTGATCATTAGTGGTGATTGGAATACAAAGGTTGGGAACAAAGAGGAAGGATCAGTAGTTGGACAATATGCTCTTGGTGATAGAAATGATGCTGGAGATCGCATGATAAAATTCTGCAAAACCAATGATTTGTTCATTTCATATACCTTCTTTAGACAACATAAGAGACAATTATACACATGGAACTCACCAGTTGGAAAACACAGAAATTAAATTGACTACATCGGCAGAAAGAGAAGATGGAAAAGCTCTGATCATTAGCAATATCAATGCCAGGGACAGATTGTGGAACAGACCATCAATTGCTCATATGCAAATTCAAACTGAAGCTGAAGAAAATGAAAACAAGTCCAAGAGAGCCAGAATATGGCCTTGAATATATCCCACCTGAATTTAGAGATCATCTGAAGAACAGATTTGATACATTAAGCACTAAAGACCCAAGACCAAAAGAGTTATGGGATGACATCAAGAACATCATATAAGAAGAAAGCAAAAAGTCATTAAGAAGACAAGAAGGAAAGGATCAAAATGGATGTCAGAAGAGACACTGAAACTTGCTCTCCAGTATAGAGATGCTAAAGCAAATGGAAGACATGAGGAGGTACAAGAGCTGAAAAGAAAATTTCAAAGGTCAGTTCAAGAAGACAAAGTAAAATATTACAACAAAATGTGCAAAGATCTGGAGTCAGAAAAAAA
>NW_006408578.1:15639726-15643837 GCF_000296735.1 Chrysochloris asiatica
AAAAAAACAGAAAAAAAAAAAAAAACCATGCTCAGCATTTCTCAAGCTGGGGGAACTGAAGCAAAAAATTCAAGCCTCAACTTTCGTTATTGAAGGATTCTTTGGGCAAATTATTGAATGATGCAGAAAGCATCAAAAGAAGATGGAAGGAATACAAAGAGTCACTGTACCAAAAGGAAATGGTTGATGTTCAACCATTGCAAGAAGTAGCATATGATCAAGTGTCAATGATACTAAAGGAAGAAGTCCAAGGTACACTAAAGGAATTGGCAAAGAACAAGGCTCCAGGAATTAATGGAATAAAAATGGATATCTTTGAAGAAAAGTGAGGCTACATTGGAGGCACTGAGTCATCTATGCCAAGAAATTTAAAAGACAACTATCTGACCGACAGATTAGAAGAGCTCGTATTTAAGCTCATTCCAAAGAGAGGTGATCCAACAGAATGCAGAAATCATCAGACAATATTTCTGATATCCCCTGCAAGTAAAGTTGTACTAAAGGTTATACAGAAATGGCTGCAAGCATAGATTGACAGAGAACTTCCAGAGGTTCAAGCTGGATTCAGAAGAGGCCATGGAATGAGGGATATCTTTGCTGATGCCCAATGGATCTTGGCTGAATATCAGAAAGATGTTTACCTGTGCTTTATTGACTATGTAAAGGCTTTTGACTGTGTGCATTATGACAAGCTATGGACAACATTGTGAAGTATGAGTATTCCAGAACTATTCATTGTGCTCATGAGGAATATGTACATAGGCCAAAAGGCAGCTGTTCAAACAGAACGTGGGAAACACTGAATGGTTTAAAATTAAGAAAGGTGTGCAACAGGATTGTATTCTTTCAGCATACTTATTCAGCCTGTATGCTGAGCAAACAATCAGAGGAGCTCGGTTATATGATGAAAAATGTGGCATCAGGATTGGAGGAAGACTCATTAACAACCTGCAATATGCAGATGACACAACCTTGCTTGCTGAAAGTGAAGAGGACTTAAAACATTTACTGAAAAGGACCAAAAACCATAGCCTTCAGTATGGATTACATCTCAGTGTCAATAAAACTAAAATCTTCACCGTTGGACCAATAAACAACATTCTTATCAACAGAGAAAAGATTGAAATTTTCAAGGACTTCATTCTTCTTGGATCAACTATCAACACTCACAGAAGCAGCAGCCAAGAAATCAGATGACATATTGCTTTAGGCAAATCTGTTGCACAAGACCTTTTTAAAGTGTTGAAGAGCAAGGATGTCAGCTTGAACACTAATGTGCACCTGACCCAAGCCATGGTATTTTCAATAACCTCATATACATGCGAAAGCTGAACAGTGAATAAGGAAGATCGTAGACGAATTGATGCTTTTGAGTTATGGTGTTGGAGAAGAATATTGAAAGTACCATGTGCTACCAAAAGAACAAACAGGTCTATGTTGGAGGAAGTGCAGCCAGAGTGCTCCTTGGAGGCCAGGATGGCCAACTTCGTCTCTCATATTTCAGACATATTGTCAGAAGGGACCAGTCACTGGAGAAGGATATCATGTTTAGTAAGATGGAGGATCAGAGAAAAAGAGGAAAAACCCCACCGAGATGGATTGGCAACGTTGCAGCATCAATGGGCTCAAACACGGAGACAATTGTGAGGTTAGCCCAAGACCAGGCAGTGTTTGTTCTGTTGTACATAGGGTCAGTATGAGTTGGTACCAACTCAATGGCACCTAACAACAACAACATAGTTCTAGCAACCTGATTTAAATGTAACTCAAAAGAGTCCAGCCTCAAACACCTGTATCAATTACTCATTGGTTATATAGTATATTGTGTGGCAGGGAGGAGGGCATCACCTCCTAAGTTTCTGTGGAGGGCTTCTGAGGAGGTCTCATCTGCTGAAGCGAGGGAAAACTCATATGTACACTTTTCTCTCTAAAATAAGGGTTATATATTATCACTGTAGCTATCAAAGTGTCTGTGGATGCAGAATTGTTCACTATTTATACAGCAACATCAATGCAGGCAACAATTTACTATACATAGCACCTGCTGAACAAACAACTCCCTCTCCCAAAGAGCTGAGAAGAGGACAATATAGAATAAGGCAATGCAAGAAAAATATAATCTACACAAATAGATAGTAGTTTGGGGTCTTAATGGCCAGAAAGCTTCCTAGAATTGATGTTCTCTGTTTAAAATATTCAGGGATGAGACTCTATACATTGCATTTATAAAATATGGACTTGCCTAATCAGATCTATCATTTTTATGTGTGTCAGAAAACCAGTGAAACTGTGCTTTAAAATGATCTCTTTGGGAATCACAGTTGAAGAAAGGGCAGTCATTTAAGAAATGGAGTTAGACAGCAGACGAAAAAGACAAGATGGTATGTAAAAATCCATACAGAACTATGTGCATGAGAAACTAGATAAAGGTTATTTGTCTCATAGAAATGTGTCTGGGCAAAAGATCAGGGTAAGGCCAGCTCCTCTGAGTAAATTATTTACTTTGATCTCTGGTCATAGATTCAATCTCCAGAGTCTACACAAAACCAGTTTTGTCAAGCTGACTCCAATTCATGGTGATCAGTATGTCAAAGTAGAACTTTGTTCCATAGTATTTTCAGTGGCTGGTTTTCCAAAAGTAGATCTCCAGGTCTTTCTTCTGAGGCACTTACAAAATAAAACCACAAATGTGGGTTGTGAACCATGACAAGAAAAAAAGGGTCAAAGTGTGGTTTGTTGCTGTTCTTAGTTGGCATCAAGTGGATCTGATTCATGGTGACTTGTTGTGGTCCAGGAATGAGAAACATTCCTCTTTGAATGAGTTATTCAAATTAATTATAATGATGGTGATGAATCAAATTAGCCATTAATTCAAGCGTTGTTTAAAGAATATACATATTCTTTAAAAGGATGTGAATGTATCATTAAAATTTCCATGATCTCACTATAGTAAGGTGACCATATAATTTATTTTTAAAACATGGATACTTTTGACAGTAACAATAGATACTATAATAATCACCTGTATGCACAATGTGCAAACCTTGGTTGTTTTACACATAATCATATGGTCTCCCCAACCATTGGTGAGCTACATGCAAAGAGAAAATGGTCAGGTTACTAACTGACCTTTGGGGCCTAAATCTTCTTTGTTCCTTTTCAGAGCTTAGGAAGTCAGTCACCCTCCCGGAAGTGCAATTAATACCAAACTGAACTCCATAGAGCCTATTGGATAGCAGCCAGAGTTTGGTTTCAAACTAGTTTGAAGATTGAGTTTGTGCTTATCATCTACTGCATTTCTTAACCAATTTTGCTGACTTCAAAGAATCTTTGAGAAAAAAAAAAGAGGAGTCTTTGAAGATATGTGAGAAAACCACAACATACAGGGAATATTCCGCAGTATTTCTGGCTCCTGGCTTAGGAAAATACTATCTGGTGAATGTGAGTTGACGTTCATCTATCCAGTGATTCCCCTCACTCTTCAACAGAAGTGTTCAATGTTCAGTGTTAAAGGATAGGCCAGGGTTTCTCGACCATAGTATTATTTACATTTTGGGTTGGATAGTTCTGTTGTGAGGGGATTTTCTATGCATGGTAGTATGTTTAGCAGCATTTTGGGCCTCTACTCATTAGAAACTAGTAGTTCCCCTCACTCAATTGTGACCATCAAAAATGTCTCCAGAGTCCTAGTATGGTGCTGCAGGCTAATGCTCTGGACTGCTACTTTAGTTTGAACCACAAGATCGGTGGTTCAATCTCACCAGTCACTCCTTGGAAACCCTGTACAGGTTTGCTATAAGTCGGAACCGATTCGATGGCACTTAATAACAACAACTTAAAAAATTAAATGTTTGACCAAATATAGCAGTCTAATTTTTAAGCTGATAACTTTGTATGGTCTGTGAATGATGTTATAAATTTTTGCAGAAAAAAGGTTCCCTACCCCTATTGCATAACAACAAAGAGGCAGTTGTTAGAAGAGAACAAGAGGATACCGAATTGTTTGAAATCAGAAAAGGTATATGCCACAGTTGTATTATTTCACCATACTTATTCAGTCTGTATGCTAAAGAAATATTCCAAGAAACTGGATTATATGAAGAAGAATTTG
>NW_006408578.1:15645679-15652485 GCF_000296735.1 Chrysochloris asiatica
ACCAGAAAAACAAACAAATCTGTGTTGGGAGAAGTACAACCAGAATACTTCTTAGAAGCCAGGATGGTGAGGCTGCCCCTCTCATACTTTAGACATGTTACCAGCAGGGACTAATCCCTAGAGAGAGATATCATTGGTTAAGTGGAAGGTCAGCGAAAAAGAAGAAGTCCCCAACGAGATGGATTGACATGGTGGCAGCAGCAATGGGCTTAAATGTAAGAATTGTGAGGATGGTGTAGGACCCGGCAGTGTTTTGTTCTACTGTACACAGGGTCGCTGTGTACAGTAGAAAAAAATTAAGCCTCAACTTGCAATATTGAAGGACTTAATGGGAGCCTTGGTGTGGTGCTGAAGGGTAAGTTGGAACCAACTCAACAGCACCTAACATAATTTATTGAATGTAAAACTAATCATCTGCTCTGTGAATTTCACTCAATTCACAATAAAAAGTGTTTAAAACAAAACAAAAACAAACAAACAAACAAAAAAAATGTCTCCAGACATTGTCAAATGCCCCAAAGGGATAGGAGACAGAACCACCCTGGTTGATAACCACTGATATAAATCATGACCCTTTTTGACATTCCAACTACAGAAAACTTGTTGTTGTTGTTGTTGTTGTTGTTGTTAAGTGCCATCAAGTCAGTTCCGACCCATAGCGACCCTGTATAGGGTTTCAGAGGAGTGACTGGTGAGCTTGAACCACTGACTTTGCAGTTCAAATGGCTTTGCCGTCTAGAGCATTAACCCACAGCGTCACACCAGGACTCCACAACAAATTTAGGCCTATGCATTTAAGACTTAAATTTTTGCATTTCAGAGTTCGATGGTGTCTCAGAGAGAATTAATTCTCTCTTCCACCTGTTTGTTAAACATTTTGGACAGGTGATCACCCAGATGCGGTTGGATCTCCCAACATTGGGGAGCTTAGTTGCTCATGAGATAATCTATTTCAGGGTGAGAATGCTTAATTGCTCATGAGATCATCTATTTTAGGGTGAATATGAGAAAGTTTATGTTAATGGGAGTTGAAATCCGCTTTCCTGTGGCTTCTTTCTCATCCTAACCCTACCCAAGAGAGCTCTACAGATAGATAATGTCTTCTCCCTCTTCTACCTGGCAGTTTTTCTAATATTACAAGTCTCCTTTTCTTCCCAGAAAAGCTTCTTTGTTTCCTTACACATGCCTCCCTTAAGCAACCTGCCTCAAGACTTATCTTTCTGCATCAAGATTTTCCCAGTCATGATAACGATGATGATGGCAATGATGAAGAGTGGTGGTGGTGGCAACTGCCACCTATCAAGTTCCTTCCTTATCCTAGATACTAGATCACAGAGCAATCCAACATACTGAGCATCCTCACTACTCCAAACAAAGCTGGTACATTAATTTATCTAAATCACCACACACACACACATCCCAGCATGTTCTCCCTACTTCATGAACCTACACTGATTCTCTATTGCACCATCCTCCCGGGTTTTCAGAGCTCTTCTTCAACTGCCTTCATTCTATTGGGAATCTACAAAATTCTCCACTTTTGCCCACTGAGAGACTCCACTGCAATTTTCCCAGTCTCCTCACTGTCCCCCACCTAACCTATCCTGCTGCTCCCAAATAAGCCCACAAGTATTCAAATTCTTGTTCTTCTTTCCCTGGAATGCCTCGACATCTATAGCGACTCAAAACCAGGTGAAATCTCTTCTGTACTGTCATTCACTCACATTTGTTGGATGCCTCCTTGTGGCAAGCACCATGCTGTGTACTGAGACACAGAATTCACAGCCTTGCTTCTGGAGGATTATTTGTGGTAAAGAGAAGGTTTAGCCATCAGCAAGAGTGCCCAGCCTTCCCTCCTCCGGCTTTGAGTTCGCTAAAGAGAAGCTTGTCTGGCCAGGGCAAATTCTTTTCCTCCTTCACCCTCTAAAAAGAGTTGTGTCTTTACCAGACAGACTGAAGGGTTTTGAAAAGGAGATTAAGAGGTTAGATAGAAAAAGGAGATGCCACATAGACAAAAAAAACTAAGAGAAATAAAACAGACACACACACACGAAGTGTGAGTTTAGATGTCAGAAGAGTTCTATTGGGTTTGAAAGACTTCAGAGCAATCAAAGTTATCAAGGGCACTTGGGAAAAGAGGAAAGAAACTTTTGAAGATGATCACTGTGGGTTATAGCTTAGATCATTTTTAATGTTTTTTGACACAAGAAACATTTTTAATTACTTTTGGTTAGTAGATTGTGCTTACCTGAGTGCAGCAGCAAAACAAAAACAAAATAAATAAATAAAACAGAGCTATCCATGCTACAATGTGGATGGAACTCAAAGACAGTATGGCTGAGTGAAATAAGTCAATTATAAAATGACAAATATTTTATCACCTCACTTATATAAAGTATCCATATATATATAGTCATATAAGCAAATTTATACAGTCCAAAGCTTACTAGTAGTTACTAGGCAAAGGGAGGGGAAGAGTGTAGAAGTATAGGTTATGGTGCACTGAGTTTGTTTATGAATGGAAAATCTGCATAACTGCTTAATGTAATTGATGTCAAAAAGTTGTACACCTGTAAAAAGTTGAATTGGCAAAAGTTGTATAATGATATACATATATATATATACACAACAACAATAAAAGAGCACTGCTGAGGCTGCTTGCTTATGTACCACATGAGATTTGGTTTCTTGGTTTGGAGATCTAGAGTCATGAATTCTAAAGACAACCCATTTAACTGGCTTAATACCATGTTAATGTTTCTGTTCTACCTCCTAATTAACGGAGCAATTCCTGAGATCTTGAAAGCTTGCAAACAGCCATCCAAGATATCATTATTTGTCTCTACTCACCTGGAGCAGGAGAGAAAGAAAGATAGTTAGGAATGTTGTTATTGTTGTTATTAAGTGCTGCTGAGTCAATTCCAACCCATAGCAACAATGTATAGGATATCTGAGGAGCAGCTGGTGAGCTTGAACCACTGTCCTTGTGGTTCAAATTGACTTTGCAGTCCAATGTGTTAACACCAGGACTCATAGTTAAGAATAGAAGGAAATGGAATGCATGGCTGATGGCTTCCATGAACAACTACATTCTTTGTCAGGAGACCAGAAGAACTGATGGTGCACAGCAATGATTACTCAATGTTTTCACCAAAGATTCTATAGAAGAATCCCGATCCAAAAGGGGAAAATGAAAATTTCTAATTTTCATGGATTCCAGACTTCCTGGATTTATTAAGGATGGATGAATGCCTGAAACTATTGCCCTGAGATCATCTACAAACCTTATACCAAAAATATCCTCTGAAATCTTCAAACCAAACAACAAGGTAACTTGATTAGTAAAGAGCATCTATGTTCTTTTAAAGAACTATCTATGTGGGATCAAATTGACAGCAGCAACTCCAAAGTTGAATAGGAAGCTGAGAGGGAAGTGAGTTAATGTTACGAAGGAAGAACAGTTTTAAAAAGAAGGAGATGCCTTGCCCAATTCAAAGAATGTCATTGAATTGTACATGTAGAAATTAGTAAATTGGTGTGTGTTGTGCTGTGTATATTTTCAGCTATAATAAAATAATTTTTTTTTATTATGTAGGCAAGAAGACATTGGGATAGCATAAGAAAACTCATAAAGAAAGAAAATTGCCAGCCAAGAATCATAGACCCAGCAAAGTTGTCCAATAAATACTCAAATGAAATTAGGACATTTCCAAATAAACAGAAGTAAAAAGAATTTTCAGAGACAAACCTTACCAAAAAAAAAAAAAAATTACAAAAGGGAATTCTTTGGACAGAGAACCAGCAACAACAGACAACAATGGGTTTCATAATATCACCCAGAACTCCACCCAGATACAGAGTTATTCAAAGCAAACAGGGAACCAGAGAAACCAGTTTGCAACAACAACAAACCATAAAGTAAAAAAAGGGACCAACAAAGTAACAGAATTTCCAAATGAAAAGGAAATCAAGTAGGTTTTAATAAAAATAAAATAAATATAACACTGAAGTTAAACTGAGCCTTACCCTGAGTGCCAGTCAACCCCTGTCCTAACACTGACCTTAATCCTAACCATGACCCTAACAAAAACCAAGTCCTAGGCCTGGCCTAGACTTTGCCATAGTCCTAACCACTCCTCCCATCTCCAAACCCCAAAAATATAAAAATTAGATTTTTTTAAAAAAGAATCAGTTACAATGTGAGCTTTGAAAAAAATAAACAAAGAAATAATTTTTAAATGCCTGAGCTGAGTTTATGCTTGAGTTATAATTATATTTATGGTTCAAACTGGGGCACCATTGAGAGTTAAGGAGGGAGCTGTTAACAACGATGCTAGGTGAACAGACTTAAACCAGGACTGTCCTGCACCAAGTGGGAGGCCCAGTCATGATGAAATGTGACCAGTGAAAGCATGAGATATGCCCAGGATATGAACATCCCACCTAGCAGGTGGCAAGAGAGAGGAAGAATCTTCTTCCCAACTGTATAGGTTTATACTGCACTTTCTCTTTTCTGAATTAACAACCTATTTCACCTGGGAAAAAATAAAAAGATATGTCCTATCATGTTATTTTCTTTTTTGTTTTTTTCCTGTGTGTTCACAAAGAGTGGGTGAAAGAATGGAATACATCTATATGCTATATCATCCAAAAAGAGAAAAAATAATAGCATTCTTTGTTATACTTCTCACAGTACTGTACAATATGGGAGATGATATTAAAAAACAAAACAAAACCAGAAAGCATGATTAATTTACACTGTTAAAGCCATCTTGTAACATCCCGCCCCCCCAAACTGGAGGGTTTTCCAATTATTTTGTAATGGCCTTTGAGAAAATGGTCAGTAGTGGGACAATGTGTAACATCAACATTTTAAGCAAGGAGGCAAACATTTCTGTTTTTTTATTAATGGGGAGGAGAATGAAATAGATTCTCATTTACCAGGCTTCTCCAACATCCCAAACCATCACTGAAGAGTCCTACACACTTGAACACTGCAAAATAGAAAACATCTCATTATTTTCAACATTGCTTTCCTCCCTCCACACCCAATGTGCTGCTCCAACATTGGGTTAAATAAAGAATTCCAAACACAATTTATACCAGAGGGGAGAGTCTAAGAGAAAATCAATGATATCTCTGGTTCAATTAAGTTCACTGTGGAGCAATACCAACTCCTTAGATCTACATTGCAACCAACTGAAGTAGCAGCTTGCTTGGACCCCAAGAAAATTTCTGGCCAAGGGGAGCACTTTGCTGCAAAATCATTTCTTTGGGCCTTCCAGAGTACAGATAGAATGATGACAATCGGAAAAGATCCATGTAATAGATTAGGCTGGCTGGGACATTGGGTATGGAGGCCACAGAAAGGGAACGGAACTAAAGTAGCATTTTGCCAATGAGAATAAGACTATTTCCTCACTCTGCCTAACCTGATGTAGAACTTTTAGTGATTGGTCAGTTCCATTAAAAATTATTTCTTAGATTATAAACTGTGTGCCTTTGGTTTTTCTAAGTACATAGAAAGCCTGTATAACTCAGACTTACTGACTTCCTGGTTTAATACAGACTGACTTTTAATTTTTATAAAATTTGTATTAAAACAAGTTATGTAAAAAAATTTATTTGGGGAGGCACCTAATTTTAAGAGACAGTTCTTAAGACATTTTTTAATGCAATTAGTTTTCCTAGTAAGTGATATGTATTAATTTAATAGGATACAACTTTTCCATTATACAGAAGGAAGGAATGAAGGGAAGGAGGGAGGGAAGGAAAAAGAACAAGTCCTCAGATTCCATAGAATAACACAAACTTGAATACACTATCACCAAATCATATCATCTACACTTTCTCCCCATTTCATTCATTTAAACTACATTGTTGTTGTTACGTGCTGTTGAGTCAATTCTGCCTCATAGGAACCCTGCGTAAGATTTCCGAGGAGTGGCTAGTGAATTTGAACTGCCAATCTTTCAGTCCAGTGTATTAACCCATAGCAATGCATGACTTTGGTAAGCCAGATTCTATTTGCCAACATCAATATTACTAACGAATTCTACCTTAAACCAGGGCGTCTGGGTGTGTTGCTGTAGGATAAGCACTGGACTGCTAACTGTAAGGTCAGTGGTTCAAACCCACCAGCTACTCCTTAGAAACCCTAACAGATTATTGTTGTTGTTAAGTGCCATCAAGTCAGTTCTGACCCACAGCAATCCTGGACAGGATTTCCGAGAAGCAGCTGGTGAACTTGAACCACTAACCTTGCAGTTCAAACTGACATTGCAGTCTAGCACATTAACCCACAGCGCCACACCAGGACCAAACAGATCAGGTAGCACTTAACAACAGCAACTTTGAACCAGAAATGAATCACATGCATTAATAGAACTATATCTGTACTTCCTATCAGAACACCATCATCCCCATCACTAAATGGGAACTATAAATATCTCAACTTCAGGTTCAAGTGAAGGCAGATTACAACTGGAAAACAATCTGACACAGACATTCTATACGTTGTATCCTGATTTGTGATGTAACATCTGACAATGTGGCCAAAGAGCAAAAAGTAAAGGTTTTTTAATAAAGTTCTAATAGTTTGAGTAGTCAAATTTACAGGTTGTGATGAGTTGAAATTGACTCAAGGACACTTAACAACAAGAGTTTGAGTAATAATCTGCCTTTTCATTTTGCAGCTAATAAATATTTTAGTGTTGTTTAGAGAACATGTAAGTAGAAATAGAAATTTCCTTTCTGTGACTGTTCTAGTAACAGTAGTCACTTCTTCATGAAAGGAAACAAGAAAT
>NW_006408578.1:15660959-15669767 GCF_000296735.1 Chrysochloris asiatica
CACTTAACAACAACAATAACAACAAGATATGTAGCTGGTATGCTTATAAAAGACTGGCTAAGAGATTATTTCACTTTAGCTTTAGTCATATATCTAAAACAAAATAGATTAAACTTTGGGCACATTTGCTAAGTAAGCATTTGTTTCCATGGCTGAAGTTTTCTGCAATTTACCGTTCCTCATGGTTTCATAATTTAGAGATCAGTTCATGGGGAAAATATCCAAATCATTTTTTAAACCACTTGTAATTGCCAAAACTTGTTGTCTCGCCAATAATACCAAGAAATGCAATATCCTGCAAAGACCAATTTCCCTGAAAACTGGAGTTGCATAAAGTTTCTTTTTTTCTTTTTTTCCCTTTAGATTTCATATGGTGTTTGTAGAAATCCTCCCAAATGTGCCTGTTTTCTTAGAATATGTTGTGCTTAAACATTGTCTTTGGTTATGTGCAGGGGCAGTCACGACTTGTTCCAGAAAGCTCCGGAGGAAAGCAGTAGAGCTGGAGAAGAAGCAAGAGGCCTATTTAAATTCAATATTTGATTACTTATGTGGAAATCCCTCAGACCTCCTTTGGAATTTGTCTTATTCTTTCTGGTTCAAGTTTATAAAATCTCTAGATTTAGCCTAAATCATAAATCTTCAAATATTTTAAGGCTCTCCCTTCCCCACCCTCCTGCCTAGACCCACAGCTCACAAGGGAAATATACAAAGCATATTCACTCTGTTACAATTAGGCAAATTAGCAAACTTGGGTCTTTATAGCGACCAGGCAAAAAAAGCAAATAAAGGAATTAGGTTGGGTATAAAGCACAGAAAAATGTGCAGACTGGTAAATGAGAGTTCATTTCCTGACTAAAGGGGAGCATAGCTACTCAATTCCAGCTAATATGAGCCAAGTAAAGTAGCAGGGCCAGTGTTGCCAACAATTCTTATGTTGCAGGACCACCTGGGAAGCTAGTGTATGTGTTACATTCCTATAATTAGAATCTTGTGTAGCATAAAAGACTTCTAAGTCAAAAATGTTTGAGGTCATCTTCTGTCAACACCTATTGAAAAGTTTTGTTTAGATTCAAGCTCTTATGTAAATACTACTTAAATGTGACCAGCTAAGTTAAATAATTGCAAGATCTTAAAAGTGTATGAGTGGCCATCTAAGGTGCAACTATTGGTCTCTCCATGTGTGAGAACTGAAGAGACTTGGAATCAATTAGGCCAATTGACTAATGGGACATGTGAACATAAGTCTCCACAACTTTGAGACCAGAAGAACTAGATGGTGCTCAGCTACACTATCAACTACTCTGAAAGGGATCACATTAGACAGTCCAAGATAGAGCAGCAGGAAATGTGTAACAGAACTCAAAATTATTAAAAAGGAAAAAAAAAAAAAAAAGAAGACTGGGCTTACTGGTCAGAAAGATATTGGAGGAACCAGAGACTATGGCCCTTGACTACCCTTCAGGTCTGAAATGGAACTCACCGTCATGATCCAATGTTTAGATAAGCAGTGGCGATGGTGGTTATGTGCCGTGGAGTAGGTTCCGACTCACAGCCACCCTGTACAGGGTTTCCAAGGCTGTAAATCTTTATGGGAACAGAAAGCTTCATCTTTCTCCCATGGAACAGCTGGTAGTTTCGAACTGCTGACCTTGAGGCTCGCAGCCCGATTCGTAACAACTACACTACCAGAGCAGTAGATAGATATATAGGGAGGACAGCATCACTAGTAAGGTATGCGCACTGTGGAATGGTCAGTCATTTAAAATCAAAAGGACAAGGTTTACCTAAGGATAAAGTTAAGTAGGAATGGGAAGGTGGGTAAAATGGAAATAGGGAATGCAGGGAGGAGGTAGGATAACTGCTGTTGCATGGAGGGATTGCAATCAATGAGATGAAACTTAAGTATATGATTTGTTGAATATAAAATTGATAATCTTGTTTGTAAACCTTAGCTCAACTCACAATAAAAAGTTGTGTGTGTGTGTGTGTTTTTTTTTTTTTAATTTCCTACTGGGCCAATGAGCTAAGACTTATGTTAGAAGTAGGCAATGTATCATCAAATCCTGTTGATTCAAACTCCAAAAAGTTTCGAGAACCCAGCCACTTCTTTCTATATCTATGGCTAGCACTGTCCTTTCTCATTGACCACCAGCAATCGTTTCAGGCACAGAAACCCACCTCCATCCCACCCAGGCCCAACCCTAATGCGCCTTCACTGAATAAAACTGTCCTTTGGATCATTCCTCTACTCTTATCTAAAACTACCTTTCAATGACTTTGCACTACTCTTAGAATAAAACCCCAAATTCCCAGTCTGACGTACAAGGCCCTGTCTGATCTGGTCCCTGCCTCTGGCCAAACTCAACTTGTACCTCTGTCCCCTTCTCTACCTACACTAAGTGGGATCTTCCAGCCCCTCACACATGCAAGATCTGCCCTCCTTAAGTTCCTATTCTATGCCTTTTTATTGTGAGTTGAGCTAAGGTTTATGAACAAGATCATCATTATTTTTTCTGCAATGTTTTTCTGTTAACTGTCCTGTTTCTTCCTTCATGCCTCAACTTACATATCACCTTGTCAGGCGATGACCACAATCACCCAATCTGAAGTTCCTCCAGTTAGTCCTTTTTTCTCACACCAATCTTTCCCTCTACGCACTTCTTACAATTAGTAGTTATCCATGTATTTGCTTACTTGTGTCTTGATACCATGAGGAGAATGAGGTCATAAGCCATGTCCATTTTGTTCACCTCCATACACCTAGCTTAAAAAAAAAAAGGTGTGGTCAAGTCTGTTCTGAATCATGGTGACCCCATGTGTGTCAGATAGAACTGTGCTCCACAGGAGTTTCACTGGCTGATGTTTTGGAAGCAGATCAACAGGTCTTTATTTCAAGAAGCCAATCCTCCATTTAGAAGTCAAGTGCTTAGCTTGACTTAACACAAACTTAACACATCCCTTGTCTTACAAAGAATGCTCAAGAAAAGATTGCCTAGCTGTAGGAACAGTGTTTTAGTACTACAAACTCTACTGGGCTCTTGAGATGTGTGAGGTAGTGGTGGTGGTGGTTGTGTGCCATCTAGCCATTTCTGACACATAGTGACCCCGTATATGGTTTCCAAATCTTATTTTCCAATTTTTGTAAATCTTTCCTGAAACAGAAAGCCTCATCTTTCTCCCTCACAGTGACTGGTGGATTCAAACCTGCTGACCTTTGTTAGCAGCCCAACACGTAACCCACTATGCCACCACATGGTTTGTCCCCAAACTAAATAGTCCCAGAGAGTTTGCCTGGTACCTACTACTCCTCTGCACTCCCCAAATCATAGCAGTTTATTACTGGAAAGAATCTTAGCTATCACCTGGCTGACCACCACCACCAGCCCCCATTTTTCAACACCATATGTTACAGCTATTGCTCCTTACAGCTTTCAGCACATCCTCCACTAAACAACAGCCCTCTATCTATGGCGTCACTTTGCCTAAGGGTCTGAAGGCAGTTTTCTCTCACCTGCAGATGAAAGAGCATGACTTTGTAACAGCTGTTCTGTGATGAAGGATATTTTTGTTTAATCAGAATAATAGAATTTTAAGCCTGGAAGGGTACTTACACATCATCTAACAATCTCATCCTCTCATTTAATTGAGTAAGAAAAGTCTCAGTTATATACACTTTAAATGTAACAAAATTGATTGCCACAGATTACCTAATTAACCTCTTCCAACAAGTTCCCCTGATATGTCTGAGCATTTCCCAAAGGACTCCCTCTCATGGGTCAAGAACATGCCTTTAGATTCCTCCATTGCAAGTACCACACTGAAACTGGATGAGGATGCCTCCTCTAGTACCTATTGTTGACCTCTTGCCCACTTCATCCTCACTTGCCCACTTAGGTGATAGCTAAGAAATGAATGTGGGACATCATTTCTCACAATACATCAGAGAGTGAGCTTTAAACTTTTAATGAGACTGCCTGGGAGTTCAGGAATAAAGGAAGAGTAATATAGAAGAGAAAACACATTTCTGCCCCAGCCTACACATATCTTGGGCTCTGCCTTGCTCCTGGCCTGCCTGTCCAAGGAAGGAACCAGCCTATGGTATGGGTCTCCACCATGAATGGAAGGAAGCACTTCAGACTCCCTGAGGCTGGAAGGCTCAGTCAAATGGATCTCTGACCACAGAAATGGTGGTAAACCACTCAGTTTGTTTAGTTAGAGGCTGATCTCACTTATTGCCCCAAGACTGATACCTCCTAGGAATTCCAACAGCAGCTCCATAATAATGCTGCCTGGCCCTATAAGACCAAGATAATCATGCTGTTGTTGTTATTGATAACTGCCATCTAGTCAGTTCTAACCCACAGGGTTTCCAAGAAGCAACTGGTAAACTTGAACCACCGACCTTGCAGTTCAAACTGACTTTGCAGTCTAGTGCATTAATCCATAGCACCACACCAGGACTCCAAGATTATTTCAAAATAATACTTCCTATTCCAGATTTGACTACTTCAAACATGTTCAAATTTCTTATTTAACTCTCCCTCAAGAAATTGTACGCTCCAGATTCACCCAAAATCATACACATACCCACACACAAATAATGCTTTGAGTATTGATGATGTGCTCTGTATCAGGGACTTGGCTGTTCACCCCTTCATTTATCCAATATTCTAAACAACAGTGTGTATACACCCAATGGGAAACAAGGAAGAGCTTCAAAAATCTGGGCAAACATCTAATCTCTCATTGCAAACCTATAATGAAAACTGGAGTAGAGAAGATGGCTTAAGCTTAAAGCTTCTTTGGAGTTTTCTACCTCCCACTCAAATTTAGATCTTGGGGTCACCATACCAACTGGCCTCTAGAAGAGAGATGACTAAATGCAGAGTGAATTCCAAGATCCCTGACACGGCAAGTTGTACAGAGCAGAGTTGGCTCTCAGAAACATAAGAGGGCCACTATCCAGTGTAAACAGTCCTGTTGTGGCGCTGTGGGTTAATGCGCCAGGCTGCAAAGCCATTTGAACTGCAATGTCAGCAGTTCAAGCTCACCAGCTGCTCCTCGGAAACCCTATACAAGGTTGCTATGGGTCCGAACTGACTCAACGGCACTTAACAACAACAACAACAATCCAGTGTAAGACCTGACCCAGAGCATGATGGTCACCAAACTCTCGTCAAGTAGCCAGGCGGAATGGAGTGTCTGAGAAACCAAAATGTCCCACCAGTGCTCCTTTGAATGGGGAGGGGAATGAGGTCTGAAGATGAACACCTGAGATGCCAAAGCAGGCTTTCTCACTCTCCAGTTCTATACCCTACTCTCCAAGCACAACATTACACATTCTCTTCCCAACAACTACCATACAGTAAATATTTTCTTATCTGCTTTAAAATAAAGAAACTGAGTCACAGACTCAGTATATATTTGGGCCATAGATTCACAGCCAATAAGTCTAGGAAGAAAACCAGGATTCTCATTCCACATTGGTCTGTCTGACCCCAAGCTGTGACCCAAGTGTAATCAGTTCCACTTTGTGATAATGAATGATGCATAGTCATCAGGGATTGGTTAAGTATAATAGGTGAGGTTGGATATACTGTTTTGCAGGCTTAGACAGATTGACTTCCAAAAGTTATACCACAAGCCTCTTTATACAAACAGACAGATAGAAAGTTTGCCAAAAGCTTCCATAGAGATAGTACTGGAGCCCAATCCCATACTGATCTGTGATGTCTGCAAGCATCCAACGCAGCTCTCTTCCTGGTTGTCTCATAGTCACTGATGGCACCAGCAGGGACCTCAGTATCACAAGTGCCCCAGCATTTGAGCACTATACTTAAAGGTATAGTGAAACTTTCAAAATGACAATTGGAAAAAATATATATGTCTGTGTATTAATGCCCTAGGGCTGCCATAACAAAGTACCACAAACTATATGACTTAAGTCAACAGAAATTCCCTCACAGTGCTAGAGGCTAGAAGTCTAAACTCAGAGTGTCAGCAGGGTCATGCCCTCTCTGAATTCTCTAAAAGCAGATCCTTCCTGGCCTCTTCCAGCTTCTGGTGGACCCCAGGGTTCCTTGGCTTGTGGAAGCATCACTCAAATCTCTGCCTTTGTCTTCACCTGGCCATCGTTCCTGTGTGTCTCTGTGTCTGTCTTTCCTCTTTTATAGGGCAACACTTAGATTGGATTAGCATCTACTCTGCCCCAGAATGATCTCCTACTAACTTAACTGATTTCATCTTCAAAGACCCATTTCCAAACAAGTTCATGTTCACAGGGAGCAGGAGTAGGACTTTAATATATCTTTTGAGGGAATACAATTCAACCCATAAAAATCAGATAAGAAGAGAGATGGATCAACTAAACATAAAATTTAAAAAAAAAAAAAAAGATAAAATACTTCAAGAGCAAGAAAGATAGTATCAAGCAGGTTCTTCTATTTCCTCTCTTAGTCACAGGATCATGATAGACAGATAAGGCTTTCACTGCATAGTGACAAATATCCACTGAATATCTTCCATCTCTAAAACCCCTCACTGTAAAATAAATCAAACTAGATTCCATTGTAATAAATAAGAAAGAGCTGCCAAATTTAATAAATTCCCTGCCGAACAACTAAGAATGTGATCCAGTACATAAAGGGTTGTGAGGTTGGCCCAGGATCAGGCAGCATTTCTTTCTGCTGTACATAAGGTCACTATGAGTTAATACCGACTTGATGGAACATAACAACAACAACGAGTCAGAACTGACTCAATGACACTTAACAACAATATATATCTTTAAGAGAAAGACAACCTCATCTTTCTCTCTCGGAGTGGATGACGAGTTTGAACTGCTGACTCTGTGGTTAACAACCTAGTGCTTAGCCTGATTTACCACTAGAGATCCTTAGTGGAACATTGTTATGTTGTTGTTTAGTGCCATTGAGTCAGTTCTAAGATGCAGCTGGTGAGCTTGAATCACCAACCTTGCGGTTAAAACCAACTTTACAGTCCAGAGCATTAGCCCACAGTGCCACACTAGGACTTCTAGTGGAACATTAGAATATTAAAATATGTTCAAAATTTTAAGCACAGTGTTTCCTGGAGTGGATCATAAAACTAAACACTGTCTGTACACTGCATCCAGACTGAGCATGTCCTGCTGTCTTTCATTGCTCAGACAGAATCAGAAACATTAGTGAAAACAAAATTGGGTAAAGAAAATATGCAGAAAAATGTAATACAGACCATAGTATAAAGTTATTTATTATGATATATCAATTGTATGGATCAGCAAAACTCCCAAGTAGGATTAAAGGAAAGATGCCCATGTCTTCAATGGAATCAGGGTAAATTTACTAAAGAGAACCAAGATGATGATTATAACTTTTAATTAAATGGGTGGCAGAATAAGAAACTGCTATGTAAGCATAAATTGTTACCAGTTATAATATCAGATACAATGCTTAAAAACTTGATTTATAATCTTTGTCTAGGAAAGGTATTTCTAGCAATACAAAATCAGGAAAAAATATGAAAATATGGGTAGATTTGACTACTTAAAAAATATAAACTTCCTTATAGCAGAAAACATCACAAATTGAAAAAAAAAATACAAGTTAAGAAAACACTTGAAGTATACATGGTGGTGGTTATGTGCTGTGGAGTTGGTTACAACTCATAGCAACCCTGCATATGGTTTCCGAGGCTATAAATCTTTATGGGAGCAGAAAGCCTAGAAAATTTCAAAAGGCACCTTGAGAAGGCAAAGTCAAATGTTATAACAAAAATGTGCAAAGAACTGGAATTGGAAAGCCAAAATAGAAGGACATGCTCAGCATTCCGCAAGTTGAGGGAACTGAAGAAAAACATTCAAGCCTTGACTTGAAATATTGAAGGAATTCTATGGAAAAAACATTGAATGATGCAGACAGCATCAAAAGAAGATGGAAGAGATATACAGAGTCACTGTAACAGTAAGAAATGGTCGATGTTCAGCCATTTCAAGAGGTAGCACATTATCAAGAGCCAATGATCCTGAAGGAAGATGTTCAAGGTGCACTGATGGCACTGGCAAAGAACAAAGCACCTGGAATTGATGTAATGCATTTTGAAATCTTTCAACAAACCGATGCAGCACTGGAGGCACTCACTCACTTATTCCAGGAAATTTGGAAAAGAGCTACTGGCCAAATGACTGGAAGAGATCCATACCTGTGTCCATTCCAAAGAGAGGGGATCCAATGGAATGTGAAAACCATCAGACAATATCACTAATATCCCATGCAAACAAAATCTTGTTGAAGACACAAGGATTAAAGACCTAAATATGAATCCCAGAATTATAAAGGCCATCAATGAAAGAAATAGGGGCAAATGTGAGGGTTATAATACATGGCATGCACAGACTACCAAACACTTTGAAAATGACACAAACAAAATAGACAAAATAGATGAATGGGACATACTAAAAATTCAAAACTTATGTGCATTAAAAGACTTCATCAAAAGAGTAAAAAGGGAGCCCACAGAATGGGAAAAAAATATTTTGCAATGACACATCAGACAAGGGACTCATTTTTAAAATGTATAGGAATCTACAACACCTCTATAAGAAAAGGACAAATAACCAATTAAAAAAATGAAATGGGCATAGGACATGAATAGACACTTCACCAAGGAGGAAATCCAGGCAGCCAACACACATATGAAGAAATGTTCATGATCACTAGCCACTAGAGAGACGCAAATCAAAACAACAATGAGATATCATCCCACACCAGCAATAACAGCAAAGATCAAAAAAGTAGAGGACAATAA
>NW_006408578.1:15670577-15674725 GCF_000296735.1 Chrysochloris asiatica
GGCAGCATCAATGGGCTCAAGCGTGGCAACAAATTGTGAGGTTGGCCCAGGACTGGAAAGTATTTCGTTCTGTTGTGCATAGGGTCGCCATGAGTCAATACCAACTCGATGGCACCTAATAACAACAACAACATAAAGGATGCAGTGAGAATGTCTAATATATGTATGGTTAGGAAAGAAGCAATAATTCAATAGATAGTGGTATTAAAACCATAGACTCAAGAAGTCTTAGGGCTCCCAAGTTGTTTTTTTGTTTTGTTTTGTCTTGTCTTGTCTTGTCTTGTTTTGAAATCCACACCAAAGCATGTCAAGGTAATATAGTGGAAAGTCCAAGACAAAAATAAAATTGTAAAGGAAGTTAAATAATCAAGACTAGTTTAATTATCTTAAAAAATTAAGGATTAGGGAAGACATCTGAATTCCTAAAGAAAGACCAGAGCCAACAGATGGAAAAATGTCTTTAAAGTGCTAAAAGAGGAGAACTGACCCCATACTATGTTCTACCAGAGGAAAATATCTTTCAAAGATGAATGTGAACTAAAGTCACTTTCAGACAAAAAACAACTGAAAGAACTTGTCACTTGAAAACCTGTACTAAACAAAAATGTTCATAGATGCAAAGTCTGAGGTGCAGGAAGAAATGAAAAGCAATGAAAATGGTAATTATGTGGATAAATATGTACAAGAATGTATAAAATAATAAATGTAAAGAGAATTAAAATGCACAAAATGATGGCATGTAAATTGGAAAAGACAGAAATTTATGCTTTCCACAGTTAAAATTTCTGAAATTCTTGCATTGTTCAAGAACAAGATTTATCATGAAATTTATATTAGGCTTTGTGTGATGCTGTGGTTAATAGAATGTCTGTTCTAGTCATAGTCTTTGTAAACTCCCACAAACAGCTCTTTTCTGATGGGTTTCAGTAAAAGATGGGGGAAGATGCTGATGGGTTGTATAATTTCGTTGTGATTGTTAACAGGGATAATTGTGAATTGGCAACTTTGTCATCCTGCTGGGTATAAAATGAACCATCTCAGAAGCAAAAGGGGGGCTCTCACTACAAACAAATAAGAAGATCCAGGAATGCATCCTTTGGGCACATTGAATATCCTTGGCCCAGGAACTGAAAGTTGTTATACCAGAGGAATGGCAGAAGAGGAACACCAGCAGAACCAAGAGTCAGAGCAAAAGAGTGGTCTTCTCAGTCCACGAAGCAAAAAAAGTTGAGTGACTTTGGCAGAAGGCTTGTTTGCAGAGTGTGATGCCTCTAGTCGCCAATTGGAGAGCTTGGTTTGCTGACCCACAGAGTTAGAACTGAGTGCTATCAAGCTGAGGCTTATAGTGAAGTGGTGTGCCCTGTGAACATTTATCAGTAGCCCTAAAAGAGCTTTGTAACATTGCTGAAGCAAAGAATAGCCCGGGTCAAGGGGCCAAAGGCCAAAGAGTGGCCTGCCTGTGAGTATGGCAGAGGTGAGATGTACTGTTATTTACTGACTCCATTGTGAGGATTTTTGGTTTCTTTACAACAGGTACAACACAAACTGAAGCCTATAGTTTTTCATCTTTGTAATCTTTGATCAGTAAGTATGAAGGTGAGTCAAAAATTATCCTCACTCTGGTTGTAGACTTTATTTTAAACAACTTTTAGGAAAGACAAATACATCATTTTTAAAAAAAAATGATCCTTATACAAGATTATCCTTGCTTTTCAATACACTCTGTCAATCTGTCAATGAGCTTTCATATTCCCTTATTTTAAAATGTTTTAGGCTGAGCTATGAGCCGTAAATGCACTGCTGCCCTCATTTCTTCACCAGAGGTGACTTTCAGGGAACCAAACAGGTGAAAGTAGAATGAAGCAAGATCTGGACTACAGGGAAGATGCTTTAACACCTCAAAATGAAGTTTTTGCATAGTGTCAACATTGTGAGCAGAGGTCTGCAGATGTACATTGTTATGCAAGATCACAACGCCCTTGGATACCAGCCCTCTGTGTTTAATCCCAAATTTAGGCTTCAACCCTTCAGTGAGCATCTCACTGTAAAGAGCAATGTTGATTGTTGAATCTTTTTCCTGATGTTGTTGTTGTTGTTAAGTGCCATTGAGTCAATTCCAACCCATAGCAACCCTGTATAGGGTTTCCAAGGAGCAACTGGTGAGTTTCAACCACCAGCCTTGCAATTCAAATGACTTTGCAGTCTGACATGTTAGCCCACAGCACCACCCCAGGACTCCTTAGTGTTCCAATAATGGCCCTTGAGAATTCCAGGAAACTGTAAGCATCAATTTTCCAGCTGATGGTTAACTTTTGAATTTTTTCTTGATTGGCAATTGAGGATGTGTTCATTCCATATTGTGCCGTTTATTGTCAGGCTTGTGGTGAAGAATCCATGTCTTATCACCAGTAGTGATTTTTTTTAAAGAAACATGTCTTCCTTCAATTATCAGTCCAAATTTTTTTTCAAATTTTTGTTGTCAATTGAATGATAGCTTACACGGGAGAACATCAGCTTTACACTCATCCTATAATATTTTGGTTCATTGCAATGTTTACAGTCCCCTCCATAGCCCCTCTATGCATCATCATTAAACAGTATTTGCTTCTATTCCCTGTTTTTTGTTTTTTATTTAGGATGTACACTAAAACACTCAAGAATATATAATCATTCAAACCACCAATGGGCATACCCTGGAAGCCTGCAGCCTGGACGGCAGCACACAGCCCCTCTCCCTCTATGAGTCTAGAGTGCTCAGACGCTCCATCTCTCCATGGCATCATTTCTGCCTCCATCTCTGTGAATAGGACTCCACACTCTGTTCCCACTCTTCTCCCTTTGTGGTCCCAGGGTCCTCCATTCCTGGACTGCAAGACCAACCACTCCCCTCTTTTGGTTACAAAACATCTACCTTTACATTTGCAATAATCACAATCAGTCCTGATAACATTAGGATGACAATAGTCTATTGAACGACAAGAGTCTTATCCCCATCTCCTTTCACCAGCCCCAACTAGACAGGTTAAAAACCACTCAGTGGAGATCCTGCATTCCCTTGCACCCTCTGAAACTAAGCTCCCTCTTGAAAATTTGTAAGCCAGTCACTTCATGCTTTTATAAACCCCCATTTTAGGTAGCCAATGTCTAAGTTGCCCATCTCTTATGTACAGAGGGGGTGGGAATGATCCTTGCTGTGAAGATTCCTTTCCTCTTTTAAGCTACTACATCTATAAGCATAGATCAAGTTCATCAAGTTGTAGTGGATTACACTTTTTTTTTTCTCTTGTTTCTTCCTCTAGTCAAGTTCTGATTGCCAGGATTTGAAGCTAGGTCACATGAGTACTATCTACAAGTACAGGTGTCCTTGTGCATCTCCCCTCACTTCATATCAGCTGGACACTTTACTCTCCACTCTAGCCCTCTGTTGCTATGTCCCTGTCCATGGGCTCAACGAGTCCCCAAGTCTCACCATACTGCTGGCCAACCAGGTCTCACTTCAGGTTGACGGGAGTCTATTGAATGTGGTCAGACTTGGCCCACATCTTCGTTGCTGCTTTTCCCCCCACATCCCCTCATCAGTAGACCAATGTGGTCACCAGCAAGATAACATGCCTATTTGTGTATTCCCTTTGAATTTCAGTCTTAGAGGAGGATTTGCTCTGAAGAAACTTGATTGCTTGCCTTGATGGCTCTCCAGAAAACAACTTGCTTGTTCTTGTGGTAGTCAGTTCGACAACCATTTTTGTTTCATGTTTTTCCTGCTGGTCTTTCTTTCAAGAAGTATCTTATGTTACTCTAGCTGCTCCAGGCTAGTCTGTTTGTCTTTTCAAGTGAGGCAAAAACAGCAATGAAACTGTGAGCTAAGCCCTACAATGTTCAATAGACTCCTGTGAACCTGGGTGGAGTCCTAGTTGGCCAGCAGTGTGGCAAGACATTGGGACTCTTGGGGTCAGAGTCAGTGACATAGCCACAGAGGACTCGAATGGAGAGTAAAGCATCTCACTGTTTAGAAGACAGGGCATATGAATAAGAATACCCACACTTGCAGATAATACTCACTTGACCCGGCTTCAATGACTGGAGGATCAGAGCTCAACTAGAAGAAGAAAGAAGAGGAAAAAAGAGCAATCTGATACAATTTGATGAAA
>NW_006408578.1:15675395-15677875 GCF_000296735.1 Chrysochloris asiatica
AAAAAAAACACCATTACTAGTGACGAGACATTAATTCATCTCTATGAGTCTGAGAATCCACAGCAGAGTATGGAATGGAAACATCCTCAATTGCCAACCAAGAAAAAGTTCAAAAGTCAACCATCAGCTGGAAAATTGATGCTTAAACAGTTTTCTGGGATTCTCAAGGGCCAGTATTGGAATACTATCAGGAAAAAGATTCCACAATCAACAATGCTCATTACAGTGAAATGCTTACTGAAGAAACGAAGCCTAAATTTTGGATTAAATGCAGAGGATTGCTATCCAAAGTTGCTGTGATCTTGCACACATTCACACACCTCTGCCCACACTTTTGCAGTGTTAAAACATCCTCCCTATAGTCCTGATCTTGCTCCATCAGACTTTTCCCCTGTTGGTCCCCTGAAAGCAACCATTCAAGGACAAAGATTCACCTCTGATGAACAAGCGAAGACAGCGATGTGTTTTTATGGCTCAAAGCTCAGCCTAAAACATTTCTTAATATGTTATATGAAAGTTTGTTGACAGATAGACAAAGAGTATTGAAAAGCAAGGAGATTATGTCTTAAAATTATGCATTTCTCTTCTTTAAAAGTTATTAAAATAAATTCTACAGCCAGAAAATATATAGATTTTTACAACTTCTCCTCATTTTGAGTTGTGCCCTATCAGAAAATAAAGGTCCCATATGTTTTACTCCATTCATGTCATTATGGTCAATTCTGCCTTAAGGAGGCAGCTTTTCCCAAGTACTATTTTGAGTGCCTTCCAATCTAAGGGGGTTCATCTTCTGGTACTATATCAGATAATGTTCTACTGCTATTCATAATGTTTTCATTTTCTGATCATTTATCTGCCAGTGTTCTGCATAAAATTTCAGTGGCAAACCATTTAGAGAAGTCCTGGTGTGATGCTGCAGGATAATGCACTGGACTGAAGGGTTGGTTTGAACCACAAGGTCAGCAGTTCAAACCCACCAGGTGCTCCATGGAAACCCTATACAGGGTCACTGTGAGTCAGAACTGACTTGTTGTTGTTGCTAAGTATCGTGGAGTTGGTTCCGACTCATACTGACCCTGCACAGGGTTTTCAAGGCTCTAAATCTTTACAGGAGCAGAAAGCCTCATCTTTCTCCTGCAGAATGGCTTGTAGTTTCAAACTGCTGACCTTGAGGTTAGCAGCCCTATTCATAACCACTATGTTATCAGAGCTCCTTTCGGAACTGACTAGATGGCATTTAATAACAACAACCATCAGATGTAGTCTGCCTCTTCTTCTTCCTAGTCATCTTAGTCTGTAAGCTTTGCTGAAACCTGCCCAGCGTGGGTGACCCTGCTGGTATTTAAAACACCAATGGCATAGCTTCCAGCATCATAGCAACATGTGAGCCACCACAGTACAACAAACTGACAGATGAGTGGTGGAAACCAGCAATTATGAAATACATATTCTTTTAAGTTGCACAAAAAAACTATTCCAAAAAATTATTGGAATCATACAGCATCAATTTTCTATCCACATTTTAATTCAGCTGAAAATCAATACCAAAAAGATAAACAGATTATCCTAGTCCAAAGAAGATTTTGAACAGGCAAGGTGTTGGTTCCTAATCCCAAGGTCAACTTGAGTAAATTAGTGAAAACTTGTGAGAAAATCTAAGGCAATAGGAGATTTTTTTGATTGTGTAGTAATTGTTGTTGGCTTTAACTGTTGATGTTAAGTGGCTTTGAGTCAGTTTGGGCTCATAGCAACCATTTAAAGGGTTTCCAAGAGCATCTACCCACCTTGCAGTTAGCACAGTTACTAGTCTAATGATTATCCTACAGTGCTAAACCAGGGCTCAGAATTATTAAATAACTCAGCAATTCCACTTCTAGGTCCATATCTGAGATTTGAAAGAAAGGTTGCAGACACATGTACACTAATGTTCAAGCTAAATGCCTATCAACAAGTGAATGGACAAACAAAAGCGGTGTATATATAAAATAAAGTATGGCCGGGTCCTAAAGAGAAATCAAATCCTGGTATATGCCACAATCATCACTCATTTGTCAGTTTCTCATACTGTGGTGGCTTGTGTGTTGCTGTGAATCTGGAGGTTATGCCACCAATATTTTAAATACCAGCAGGGTCACCCATGGAGGACAGTTTCAGCTGAGCTTCCAGACAAAGAGAGACGACAAAGAAGGAGAGATAAACTACTTAAGAATATTTAGTGATTGAAAACCTTATGAAGAGCATTTATATGGACGTGGTTTATTGGTCCAGTGATGAGCACATATGTCTTACTTCACACAGAGATGCAACTCATACAGAAGACTTTGGTCTTTGATCTTCATCAGTAAGTATTTTAGTTTCTCTTCACTTTAAAAAAGCAAGGTTGTATCATCTGCATATCACAGGCTGTTAATGAATCTTCCTCAAATACTGATGCCACATTTTGCTTCATGTAATCCAGCTTCTCAGATTATGTACTCAGC
>NW_006408578.1:15679505-15680230 GCF_000296735.1 Chrysochloris asiatica
GACATCTTGGGCGAGACCAAACGGCAAGACCAAGCTGAGGAGCAGAAACACCACGGAAAAACGCCATGGGAACCTTGGAGCAAAGGTGGACAATACATTTTGTCAGTTTTGCTTTGTTCTGATTTTCTTTCTTTTTTGTTATCTGGTCATTGGTGCACCTACTGTTTGCCCAACTCCATTCTGGTGACTAGAGGGGGAGCCTGAGCAAGTGGACACGCCCCACCCTCACTATTTGTGGGTTCTTCTGCCACACATGTGCACAGATACTCAGACCAAGAGCAGGCCCTGAAGGTTTATTGCCTGTTTGTCTTTTCTTTTGTTTTTTAATACGGGAAAGGGCAGTACAGGGCTGTAGAGAGGGAAAGAGAGTTTAAAAACAAAACAGACTGAAAATTAAAGTAAAACCTGAGTTATAGCATGACAACCAACACTGACATCTTGAAATCTCTCAGGCAGCTTTGAAAGCAAGAAGTGGAAGAGAGAACATTAAAGTCATACTTATATTAGGCTACAGATTTTTTTTTTTCCTTTTTCTTCTTTCCCTCCTTTCCCTTTTCTGTGATTAGACACTGCAGTATTCAGTCCAGTTTTTGTTGTTGCTGTTTTTTCTTTGTTTTCTTTTGTTTTGTTTTTTTTCCCACTGGTACTGTTTTGCTGTTATACGCTTGCCCTTCCTCCTTTGGAGGACTCTTTTTCTCCATATATTACACAAGAAGAGTCAGCAA
>NW_006408578.1:15690779-15692012 GCF_000296735.1 Chrysochloris asiatica
AAGTGGACTTTTATTGGGAGCCACCACCAACCTATTGTCACCAAAATGTCATTGTTCTCTTAGTTTATGTCGGTGTTATTGTTCCAACTATAGCGACCCTGTATAGGATTTCAAAGGAGCAGCTGGTGAGTTTGAACCGCTGATCTTGTAGTTCAAACTGATCATGTGGTCCAGCGCTTTATCCTACAGCGCCAAGATGGCTTAAGTATGATAGAGTTGGTATCATTTCAGATGTTGTTGTTACTAGGTGCCATCGAGTCGGCACCCTATGCACAACAGAACAAAACACTGCCCGGTCCTGTGCCAACCTACTGTTGCTACATTTGAGCCCATCATTGGGGGTCTTCTTTTTTTTCCCCCACCCTCCAATTTACCAAGCATGATACCCTTTTCCAGACACTGGTCCCTCCTGACAATATGTCCAAAGTATGAGACATTAAGTCTGTCCATCTTGGCTTCCAAGGAGCATTCTGGCTGTACTTCTTCCAACACAGATTGTTTTGTTCTTTTGGCAGTCTGTGGTATTTTTAATATTCTACTCTATCACCATAACTCAAATGCATCAGTTCTTCTACATTATTCATTGTCCTTCCTTATTTGTTGTCCAACTTTTGCATGTACACGAGGTTATTGAAAATACCATGGCTTGAGTTAGGTGCACCTTAGTCCCCAAACTGATATCTTTGCTCTTCAACACTTTAAGGAGGTCTTGTGCAGCAGGTTTGCCTAAAGCAACGTGCCATTTGATTTCACGACTACAGCTTCCATGAGTGTTGATGCTTGATCTGAGCAAAATGAAGTCTTTGACAACTTCAATCTTGTCTCCATTTATATGAATGTTGTTTATTGGTCCAGTGGTGAGGACTTTTATATTCTTTATGTTGAGGTGCAACCCATATGGAAGGCTATAGTCTTTGATCTTCATCAGTAAGTATTTTAAGTCCTCTTCACTTTCAGCAAGCAAGGTTGTATCATCTGCATATGACAGGTTGTAAATGAGTCTTCTTCCAATCCTGATGCTATGTTTTTCATCATATAATCCAGTTTCTTGGATTATATGTTCAGCATGAAGATTGAATAAATACAGTGAAAGAATACAACCCTGGCGTACAACTTTCCTAATTTTAAACCATCCTGTATTCCTTTGTTCTGTTTGAACAACTGCCTTTTGGTACAGGTTCCTCATGAGCATAATTAAGTGTTCTGGAATACTCATTCTCCTCAATTCTCCTC
>NW_006408578.1:15692702-15722528 GCF_000296735.1 Chrysochloris asiatica
TATAATATTTGTCTTCTCAAGCTGCCTTTTGAAATTTTATATTCACGTCTTTTAACTCTTTATTTCTTCCATTTGTTTTAGCATCTCTATTCTGGAGAGCAAGTTTCAGAGTCTCTTGACATCCATTTTGGTCTTTTTCTTCGTTCTTATTTTCTTAAGGATCTTTTGCTTTCTTCCTATATGGTATTCTTGATGTCATTCCACAACTCTCTGGTCTTCGTTCTTCTGTGTCTAATGCCTCATATCGGTTCTCGAGATGGTCTCTAAATTTAAGTGGGATACGTTCAAAGTCATGCATTGGCTTTTGTGGACTTGTTTTAATTTTCTTGAGCTTCAGCCTTCACTTGCTTATGAGCAATTAATGGTCCGTCTGACAGTCTGCCCCTGGCCTTGTTTTGCCTAATGATATGGAGCTTTTCCATCGTCTCTTTCCACAGATGTAGTCAATTTGATTTCTGTGTATTCTATCTGGTTAGGTCCATGTGTATAGTCATTTTTTATGTTGTTTTAAAAAGGTATTTGCAATGAAGAAGTCATTGGTCTTGCAAAATTCTATCATGGGATCTCCAGCATTATTTCTATCACCAAGGCTACATTTTCCAACTACTGATCCTTTCTCTTAGTTTTCAACCTTTGCATTCCAATCATCAGTAATTATCAATACATGCTGATTGCACGTTTGATCAATTTCAGACTGAAGAAGTTGGTAGAATTCTTCAATTTCATCATCACTGACTTAACGTGTTGTTGTGTAAATTTGAATAGTAGTGCTATTAACTGGTCTTCCTTGTAGGTGTATGGATAGTAACATATCACAAACAGCACTGTACTTCAAGACAGATCTTGATATATTCTTTTCGATGATGAATAGGATGCCATTCTTCCTCAATTTGTCATTTCCAGCATAGTAAACCAAGTGACTGTCAGATTCAAAATGGTCAATATCAGTCCATTGTAGCTCACTAATACTAGGTTCCATTTCATTTTTAAGAATTTAAATTTTCTTAGATTCATACTTCTTATATTCCATGTTCTGATTATTAATGGATGTTTACAGCTGTTTCACTTCATTTTGAGTTGTGCCCTATCAGCAAATGAAGGTTCCAAAGGTTTGACTCCATTCACATCATCACTACAACTTTACTATTAGAAGGCAGCTCTTCCCCAGTTCCATTTTGAGTGCCTTCCAATCTCAGGTACGTATCTCCTGTCACTATATCTGATAATATTCTGGTGCTTTTCATCATATTTCAATAGTCAATATTCTGGTGCCGACGGTGTTCCACTGTTATTCATAAGTTTTTTAGTGACTAAATATTCAGAAGTAATCCATCTCTCATTCTTCCTAGTCTGTCTTCGTCTGGCAATTCAGCTGAAACCTGTCCACCATGGGTGACCCTGCTAGTATTTTAAATACCCGTGGCATAGCTCCCAGAATCACAGCAACATACAAGCCATCACAGTATGACAAACTGACATTTCAAATAGAACTTTTTTTCAAATAGAACTTTATTTCAAATAGAACTTTTATATTCATATTTTGATTAAAGGTTTTAGTTGAAGATATAAGAAAGGGCAGATTGAACTTATTAGAGAGATGTATTGCTGGGTCAATCCATTATAATACAGCAGTGGCTTTTATATCTGACCAAGGAGACAGAGATGAAATCTCCTACTGGTCCTGCCAACTACTCTAGCAAATGATTTAAAGGGAAATTTTTTGAGATGGCCATTTCTGAAAATTCTATTTATGATTTACTGTTAGAATGTTGGTTTATCCCTCTTACTGGTACTGATACAACAGCACTGTTGCAGCTGGCACACATCAGCCATCCATGCATGTGTAAAGTTCCTTTGTTGAGACTGGAACTGAAGAAACATTAACTGAGAAAGTACATTGGTACCAACCAGGTTTAAAATTAGAACTATTCTCTTTCTGGCAGGTTTCCCTAAAGAGTTTTGTTTATTTGTATTTTATGCAGACCCCCTTTCAAGGCTTCCTTTGGCTAAATTCTCAAATGTTGACCCAAAGGGCTTTTTTTCCCCCCCTTTCCCCTATGAATAATGAACTATGTTTGTTGAACTTTAAATACAATTGTTAATCAAAAGGAAAAATGCCCTTTGGACAAACATCATGACATGATTTTTCCCTGTTCTTTGCACAGCACGTGCACACTCCCAACTCAATCTGTAGGATTCTAGGAAACCATAGGATTCTAAGTCCCAGGTAAATGCAGCCTTAGCGATCACATTGTAGTCCTGTCTCCTGCTTCCTTTATCAAAAACTGCATCCCTGAGAAGCCAGCCAAGTTCTGCAATGTCAGGCTTGGGATCTGGGTTTCTGCTCTCAGTTCACTCTCTTTCCACTGTGCTTTTCACCTCAACTATGATGTAGGATCCGCTTTTCAAATTTCACCTTTTCAAAGCAGTCAAATTAAAAAAAACAAAAAAAATACAGCGTTCTCTAAAGCCACTTGCAACCATGGATATTGTTCCCAATGTTCTCAAATAGACAGCATTTGTTGGGAACCATAGACTACATTACCCTTTAATTAAGGAATTGAATTAGAAACTAAGGCCGCCGTCTGCAGACCTGACTGCAGAGCAAACTGTAATTTAAAAAATTAAATTAAAAAATAAAACCATCGTTATCGTCAGCTTTCGTTACCAAAATTACTGATGCGCAGTACTAACTCTGATCGCTTCTCATTTCTTCACTTTTAAGACTACCGCCAGCTAGGGGTCTTGAGGAGGAGATCTGGGAGACCTAGCCTCAGGGTTTAGGGTTGGGCTATGCAGCACCAAAGGTGTGCAGCCACCTTGAGTATGCGGGCCAGGCCTGGGGCAGCAGGCGGCCTTATTAAACCTTAGCGTTGCCTGCCCCCACCATCAATGTCTCAGGTTCCAAAGGATTGGAGGTGGGGGAGGAATGGGGGAAAACCCAAGGCATCCTCAGAAAATCGCTTATGGAACATTCTCGGGTGGGTGGACAGGCTGGAAGAAAGCAAGGAATCAGTGAGGGAGGGAACCGAGAGGCGGAACCTACGAGAGACCTCAGGGGCCTGAGACCAGGAGTTGGGGGAAGGAGGCTGCGGCCCCGCCCCTCAGACAACTTCTCACTCTTGCCATTGGAGAATGTCTGGGGTGGGTCCAAGGGACGCCCCCTCTCGCCAGCAGCCCCTGCATGCCCACGGTTCACCGTTTTTGGCTTGATGCCCAGGCGTTAGGAAACACCCTAGGCTGCCACTGATCCCCTGGTTGCGGGGAAAGAAGAGCTCGGGCTCTGTCCCGCTCGCTCTGTGATGTCATCTGGACGGGCTACATGGCTCCGCCCCCGAATCTACGGGCCCGCCCCCTCGGGGGTCTGTGCGGAAGAAGTCCACGCCAGACCAGATGCTTCCACGTCACAAAATGCTGCAGTCAGGACCCCCGCGTCTCCAGTCGACCTCTCATCCCCATGGCTTAGCCCACCGCCTTCATTTTGCACCCTTTTCTCACTTTCCCTCGCCTGTACATCTCCAACTGGCTGGGTATTGGAACGTTCCGAAAGGTGTGCGGGTGGCGAGCTGCCTGGAGAAGCTCATTCGATTGTCTTTAATCTGTTTGCATATCTACTGCTTATGAGACATCATTATGTATTTTGTGTGTTTCTGGAAGATTTGGGAATGAGGTCGTTTTCGTCTCCCTTCCCTCTGCAGGCTTGAGAAATAAAGTTGGTGGTGCCCTCTTTAAAACTCGATTTTAAAAGCTAAGGTTTAGGCTTTATTTGATGCAGAAAAGGGGAACAAAACTAAAATGTAACGACGCTTCGAAAAGAAATAACCCTGTTTGTTTATCCTTATAAACTCGAACTGTCGTCGATATCACCTTGCAGCAAGCACAAAACGCAGCTGCAGAAGCGCGTCGCTGCGGAGTAGGCTGTGTCTGCACCCGGTCTGTGCCGGAGCATCATGAGAATGCAGGTGTGTGGCTCCGGGTGTGTGTGCGTACGTGATGTACGTGTGTCTGTGTGTGTGTGTGTGTGTGTGTGTGTGTGTGTGTGCAGCCCAATAGGCGCATCCGAACCAGAGAAAGTACTCTGTACACCAGTGATTGCTTTGGAAATTTCCTAAAGTTCTTAAGAGTTAATAAATCACTAATATCGATAATCGACTTTACAGAGACACCAGCTCTTCCCCCTCCCCCCCACGTCACCATCCCAGTGTCTCTTGAAGCGAGGCCTGTGGCCAGCGCCAAGCGTCGGAGGTGTTGAATTTCAGAGGGCACGCTGAATATATTTCAGGGCCCTCGGGTGTGCGGACCAAAGCCCCTGGTACCTGGGCGTGCGGCCGCTGGTGTGTGGGGGCTTGTGCCTGGGCTCAGGCGCTCCAGGCTGCGCCCCGAACTCTGCTGCTTGGTTAAAGAGAAAAGAGAATAGGCAAGTGCAGGGGCGGCGGGGGACTTCGAATTAATAGAATTGGTTTAGCTGTTTTTCCCGCTCGGGCTCCAGCTCCTTTAAACCCCCCTGCACTGTAGGGCGGGCGCTGACGGCGGTGGCGCAAGTGGAGGAGGGTGAGCAGGTTGAAGCAATCGCCCAGCAGTGCAGTGGGCGCGCCAGGACTTCCCGGCTCCAGGCAGGGAGGGGAGGGGAGCCCCCGTTCAGCACTAGGAGGGGGCGGGATTAGGGGACCCAGGAATGGCTAGGAGGCGGGGGTGGCCGCGGAGATTGCAAAGTGGTCACCCCCAGGAGGCGAGATTTCGTTAGGATCGCACATTAATTGGAGATATCAGATTAATCCCAGCTTCTGATGACTATAAATGGCGATTTTCTACCAAGGTGTCTATATTAAAAAAAAAAAAAAAAATCACTCCGTGTCATCCCCCACGTCAGGCCTGCTCGTGGGCGTGAGGCAGTACTTCCTCCGCCCCCTCCTAATGGAGTGAACCATTCCCAGCTCTTCCCCCTCTCTCCCCCAGCCTCTCTCTTTCTCTCTCTCTCTTTCTCTCTCTCTCTCTCTCTTCCCCGCTCCCTCTTTTTCTCTCCTCCCTCTGCCTTCCCTGTGCATAAAGTCTCCGTCGCTCCCGGAACTTGTTGGCAATGCCTATTTTGCAGCTTTCCCCCGCGTTCTCTAAACTAACTATTTAAAGGTCTGCGGTCGCAAATGGTTTGACTAAACGTAGGATGGGACTTAAGTTGAACGGCAGATATATTTCACTGATCCTCGCGGTGCAAATAGGTAAGTGGCCGCCGGGACTCGGCGGCAGGCTGAGGGAAGCTGCGGCTCCGACCCGTGGCCAGACGGGGCTTTTGGCAGGCCCACGGCCGCTTAGGGGTACTGAGAACCTGAGAAACCCCCAAGTCGAGCGAGGTATCAACTCTAGGAATTCGAGGGTCCCGGCTTGATTATCCTAAAGGTGGTTGGTTTTCTGTGTGCAGTGGGTCATTTACCGAGGGTGTTTCCCCCCCTTTTTTTTTTCTAAAGCACACGTCCATTTTTGCTTCTCTCTCCAGCGCGCTCTGGGGCAATGCATTGGTCCTTGCGGTGCTGCAGGGTGTTATTTTGAAGGGTCGAAGGTGAATGCAGAAATTTACCTCGTTAGGCAGCTAGGACTGGAAAGTTTATGTGAAGAAAGCAAAGATATTCCCGGCTCAAACTGCTGCATTTAGAACTTTGTCATTCTCCTTGCACGCCCCCCACTTACTCCCCCTCACCCCATCTCTAGCTGCAGCGTTTACACGGGGCACCGCAGACCAGACTGGGGTGGGGTGGGGGGAGGCTAAATTCGAGAACGATCAGAAACCCAGGTCACAAAATTGAATATGTGTAGTATTGAGGAGAGCAAATTCAGCCAGATGTATATAATAATATATGAATTCTATGTATATATGAATATAATTTTATGGATACAAGTGCTTGTTACTTTATACATAGACAATCTGCATTTTATACGTAGAAAAGGGCTCAAAAGTGTTTACAATGTGTCGTGTGTGCTTGTAATTTTTGTTTGTTTGAAGTTGGTTATGGACGGGTTTATTTTGCCTCTATTATGTGCTAAGGAATGTTGAGTAGTGGTTACACATCAAGTGTCTTTAAAGTTCACATTTTTCCATCTAGCATGAAGAAAATGTTATGGGGACACACACACAAAAAAATTCTCTGATGTCCTCAGAGCATTAATTAACGAGCCTAAAGTGAAAGTGAATCAGGTTATTAATAGAATGAACAAGAGAAAAAATAGAAACTCTTCAAACGGCTTTTGGAGACCCGGGAAATTGTTACCTCCTATCCTCTTAGGCTGTAGCATTCTTTGCAGACAAATCCTTGCAGTTATCAGGGGGTGGAGATGCTTTCCAGAGTTGGTTTTGGAAAGGGAAGGAATGCATAATATTTTTCACCTAGACAAATGTGGAAGATTTGGAGTTTTTTAAATATTTAAATAAATTATTTGCAATAGGGTTTTTATGCATGTCACAAGATTGGAGTATTTGAGGCTTTGATTTTTTTGGGGGGTTGCATAAACATTGCAGGGATGAGAGAGTGTCTGGATGCGGCATGTTGGCATTTTCCTTTAATTCTAAAGAAGTAACTCAGAGCTTTGAATCTGATTATTTTGAAGGAATCTTTGACATTGGTGCAAAGAGTTGCAATAAATACAGGACATCTCTAATTGCAGCCAATCCTTAAATAACAAAAACAAGCAATCATAGCATTCTACAATTAGCTTATGAATTTTAGAGCGCAGGAAACAGCAGTTGTTCTTGAGAGAGAGTTTTCAATTGGGGAAGGTTTGGATCTCTATTTTCTATGCCTGCCAGGGAAAAAGGAAAACAATTTACTATTAATTGTTTTGAGTCCCATCCTGGTGGGGAATAATCTCCCTGGGGAACACAGTGGGTGAGCGAGTGCTGGAGAAACTCAGCACACCTTATCCTTGGTCAAGAAATGACCATATGTTGGCTGCAGAATGGAGGGTGGGCATCTTTGTTTTCCAATATCTGCCCTTTCCCCACCAGAACCTCGGTATTTATTCATTTATATCTGGGAACTATCCTAAATTATTGACATTTTGACAAGAAAAATAGGGGTTGGGGAGGGGTGGGAGGTGAAGAGGGTGTTGAACCGTAATGGACAGCGGCGAGAGGAAGTTTGGAATGAATGAGAGGTCAAAGGAATGAATGAACAGATAGACATGGCACAAGACAGGGACAGCACTGAGAATAGGGTATGAGCCTGGAGCACCCGGGTTTAGGAAGGACAGTGCAGGCCCAGGAGGCTGCGACCTGCCCAGAGGCGTGCACCTGCAAAATGCTTCCCGAGCGTAAACTCCCAGCCTTCCCCAGTAGACTGGAGACCAAGGAGTCATGTGTGCAAAAGACAGGCATTTTCACGACTTCGTTTACACACGCACACACTCACACCTGCGCCTTGGAGGTGTAGAGGGGCTTCGCCTTCGTTGATGCCGGGATATCTGATACCGTGACAGGCGCGCTTCCCACCCTTTTTAAGCCTTAACCTCTCTTTTAAAAATTGTCAACGAATCTTAGGGGTTTCTTGCTCACCACCGAATGTGTAAGGGTGGCAGTAAGGGGTAAGGCTAGATTCTGGGAGGTTGACTGTTCCGTTTCTCGCTGCAAAGTTACATTTAATAGAGGATGATTTGAAAGATTTGCTTCATTATGTCGGGGATCTATTACAATAAAGGTTTTTGTTTTTACGAGATTCTATGTTAGTGTTCAGTTGGTTATTGCAGTGGCAAGGGTATTTATGATGTCGTGTGGGGAGGACCAGGAAATTGACGAGGGTTTACGTATCCGCTCGAGCTGAGGTCGAAGTTAACCCTGGTCCCTTCTCTGCGCTTCCCGTTCCGGATTAGAAAGCACCAGGACTGCCTTGCTCTTCCTGTAGCAGTTTGCAAAGATAGCGAGCTTGAAGGCTGCTAAGGCTCAGTCACCTTCTCCCATAACCGTGTGTCTAGCCTCGGCGCTCGGGCACAAGCCACTGCGGGGGATGGGGTGAGGAGCAGTCATTGTCGGGGCTGGGAGGGGTGGCCCGAATACCGCAGACCTGCAGGCGGGCGACCAGGGTAGTGAACACTGGAAGCCGATTTCGCCAAAGGAAGAAGATTAGCCACTCTCTCTTCTCCCTGCTCTCAAGCAAGCTGACCCCCGCCTCTCTCAAGCCCTTTCTGCCCTGGGGGTTACTTGGCAGCTCCGAATCCAGCCTGTAGCCCGTTTCACTGGTTTCAGGCTGGAGAGAAAGGCCACAAACAAACCAGCTACTTAACTTGACTGACTTGACGCTGAGTGGCCTGGGTCATCTTGTCCTGCTTCTGCCACTCCTCTCCTCTTGGAACCTCCATGAGAGGCTGAGGGTCCCTAGGCCACTGATGAGAATCCTAAATTGGCCCTTGACTGCGAGGTCAGGCGCACAGGACCAGGTCCTGGAAAGGAAGGATCTCACGACTGGGTGTCTTAAGGGTGAGTGAGGAGCTGAACCATGGACCAGATAAGGGGACAGGGATTCTGAAGCTAGTGCCTCCGTGGAGGTGACTAGAGATTACCCTTGCAAATGCACCAGTCCCGACTGCCAGTACCACCAGTCTCCCCTAACCAGGCTTTGGACACTGAGGTCCATCTCATTCCTGTGGGGGTGGGGTGGGGGTGCATCCCCCCTCAACTACGGAAAGACTCCATAATGAAAGAATCAATTAGTGAGTGCTGTTGGCATCTAGAGCATTTATTATTATTATTATTAGCATTTATTCAGCAGTGTTTGCTGAGTACCCACCAAGGGCCCACTGGCTGACTGGACTCTGAGCTTTCGGTTCAGCTTCCTGACCTGTCCTGTCACTCTGGTCCCCTTCCCATCCCTTCTTCACCCCCACACTCTGCTGTCAAGACCCCGCCCTCTGTCACCTCAGAAATTTAAGACTGCACTGCAAAAGGCAGTGAAAAGACTTGTTGGGATGTGTTGGGAGTGAGAAGAGGGGGCGATGGAAAATAGAAAGATAGGAAGATGATGGAAAGAGCTGGGGGATAGAAAAGGATTCGCCACAGAAAATGCCACCTACACTCACAGGCACAAAGGCACGCAGGCGCGCACACACAGACAATTTGCATAAGAAAAAAACGTTGGGTGCCGGCCAGTCATTCTTGGACGGCATCTCTAGATCACCTTTAACACCAAGCCTCCTGGAGATCCCAGCCCTCCATAAGGGGAGAGTGTGCACGGGGTTCTATGCTGGCTAGCCGACCCCGTGGGGCGACAGTGTGGGGTCGTGGCGCTGCTGACCAGTGTCCCCTCTTCCTCACAGCATACCTGGTGCAGGCCGTGAGAGCAGCGGGCAAGTGCGATGCGGTCTTTAAGGGCTTTTCGGACTGTTTGCTCAAGCTGGGCGACAGTATGGCCAACTACCCGCAGGGCCTGGACGACAAGACGAACATCAAGACTGTGTGCACGTAAGTGTGGCACTCTAGCCGGCTGGGTTTCTGGGGTAGGGGGCGCTGATGAGGTCTGAAAGCATTGCACCTCCCCGCCTGCGCGCTGTGCAAGGCACCAGCGGGAATCCACTCTGTCTCCTATTGCAGCTCCAGGCCTGGGCCTGAGCTAGTAGGGCCTGAGCTCCAAGAGCCTGGATATGAACTTGAACCGCCAAGGGAGCCTCCCGGCTGGTGCAGACTACAGAAAGGCATCCTACACCATCCTACTGGACAAGGCCCTGTCCTGGCCTTCAACAGTCTCACAGCAGCATGCAGACATTCGCCCACTGGACACACTGGGACCTAGGGCAAAGCACAGTGAACATTAACCAGTTCTTTGTGCTGCAGAATCCCTCTGCCTTGAGTAAATCACACACAGAAGAACTGTTGGTTCTGGTTTGAGGAATATTTAGAGCATACTAAATTTTCCTAAAGAGAAAAGAATCTGCTTAGTCTGTCCATGTGCCACTGATAAAATATCCCTTGAGTTAAACCAAGAAAAGGGGGATGTAAACAAGCGACTCAAAGTACCCCTTCCTTGCTAAGGAAAGAGCTGAGAGAAAATTTTGTTGTGTGCCACCACGGACTTTACCCAAGAAAAGCATATGGGGGCGTGCACTATCATCTTAGCTGCTTTTGCTGCAGATTTCTAGGCCACCTTCCTTGCCTTTCTCTGTTTCTTTCTCTTTTATTCCCCCTTTCCAAATCTACTTGGTTTGTCCAGATCAGGGGTGTGGGCCCAAGGAGGACTGAAAAAATGCATGGCCAGGCATGGTGTTTTCCAAGAGCTTAGCTGGAGAGCTTTGCTCCCAATCACAAGAGGAAACCAGCAGAGCCGGACATTATACTGGTAGCTCCTGCAAACCTTAGAAATTTCCCTGTCCTCTGCAACACACACACACACACACACACACACACACACACACACACACACACACACACTATAAGAAGAGAGAGCTGCACCACCCCCTAATAACTGTAAGAATAAGGCCAAGTCAGGAAGTGTGCCTTACTCCCCAGAGGCTGAAGTGACTATTTTCTGCACTGTCCTTTTAAAACTGTGAAGTTACTCTTCTTCTTAATT
The DNA here is from genome assembly GCF_000296735.1 of Chrysochloris asiatica. Lineage (NCBI taxonomy): Eukaryota > Metazoa > Chordata > Mammalia > Afrosoricida > Chrysochloridae > Chrysochloris > Chrysochloris asiatica. The sequence goes on from NW_006408578.1 coordinate 15,703,247, forward strand.
TGGGGAGGAAGTATGTTTGATTTATGAATAATTAAATAGGGACTAACTTTGCTACACATTTTCCCAAATAGTCTGGTGCCCTCCCCTCCCCAGCCCACCCCCAAAAAACATCAGCTAAGTGGTTATACCTTCTTCACACCATGAATAGAACAAAGGCTGGACTAGGATGCACACCCACCCACTTTTATTTTATATGTCTTACCATGGAGTCCTGGTGTGGTGCTGTGGGCTAATGTGTCAGACTGCAAAGTCCTTTGAACTGCAAGGTCGGTGGTTCAAGCTCAACAACTGCTTCTTGGAAACCCTACACAGGGTCAGAATTGACTAGAAGGCACTTGACAACAACAACAACAATGGGATAGCACCTAAAGCCTCAGCTTTATTTCCAGCTATTTAAATTTTGTAAGAATTTTTGTCCTGGAAGACAGAGTAATGTAGAGGGAAACCTTCCCCCCATCCAAAGGTTGAAGACCACAGCTGGGTCCAGTTATTCCTGGTGTGCTTTATGAATTACCCTGCTGAAACCATCTTCTCCCAGTACTCCAACCCGCCCTTCTTCCAGAGGGGAGCACTCCTTATCTGGGTGAAGTCCTTTGGGAGGTGCACTTGCCACAGAAGCTCTGCAGCAGAGGCCTTCTTTCCTCTTGGCATCTCTAACTCTTGCTGTTGTTGTTGTTAAGTGCCATCAAGTCAGTACCAACCCATAGCGACCTTATGCACAACAGAACGAAACACTTGCTACATAGTACAAATTAAGGACATTGGAAGCCCTACTCCTGCTCCCCAGCCTTCATAAATGCGAGATTGGCTGTGGCTATTGAAACAAAACATCATCAGCTCAAGGCAACTCTACTAGCATGTTATTGTTGTTAAGTACCGTGGAGGTGGAGTTGGTTCTGACTCATAGTGACCCTGCACAGGGTTTCCGAGGCTGTGAATCTTTACCGGAGCATCTTTCTCCCACGTAACAGCTGGTAGTTTTGAACTGCCAACCTCGAGGTTAGCAGCCCGATTTGTAACCACATATCTAACTCTTAATGAAAGGTCAGTAGTTCAAATCTACCAACCCCTCAGCAAAAAAAGATCCGGCTTTCGGCTCCCGTAAAGGTTTACAGCCTCGGAAACCCTGTGCCGGGTTGCTATGAGTTGGTTCCCACTCTACCAAGGCACACACCCACAACCACAACTATTAGCCAGAGAATGGGGTGGAAGTTAAGCAAGGGTAACTCAAAATGCAGTGCTTGCCTTGAACTGTTTATAGTCCAGGCCACTGAGAAGAGAGAGAGAGAGGAGAGAATACAACCAAAGGGTGTGGAAGGCAGTCGCCTGGTCACCAGGGTCAGGTGAGGTGGGAGCCAGCCCAAAGCTACCGAGACACACAGATCGACCCAGCTCCGAAAGGAGACAGCGCCCCAGGAATCGATCACGGGTTGAGATTATATTTAGTCTTGAGATCTATTTTGGTTTTCAGAAGAAAGGGGAACAATAAAAAAAAAAAGGACAAATTGGATGAAGGTTGTGGGGGCGGGGCGAGGAGCCCCAGAGGAAAAAGTGGCTGAGGCAGGCGCGCGGTGGGTTCCTGGAAGGAGCAACCGGAGCGTGGGCCCTCAAAGGCTGGCAGCCGGGGCACCGCGCCACCCTAGAGTCCTGGCCCAGGAGGGGGTGGTGTTGCCGGGCACTACACCACGAACGACTTGGGGAGGATGCTACAAGGAGCCCAAGTACACGAAATGACCGTTGTTGGGGTAGAAGACTCATGCGCGCAGGGCCTGGAACACTGGGTCTTGCCCAAGCAAGGGAAAGCCAGGTCGTGTGCTCCGGCACTGACACTCACCGACCCCAAGAGGGGAGAGGCAGGCGCAAGTCTCTGGACCGAATCTGAGCCGGGGACCGTGGGGCGCAAGACGGGCGTCCACCATGACTTTAGCAACTGAAGAGGAGGAAGAGGAAGTGAGGGTCGAAACCAAGGAGAACTGAGAGGATGAAAATCAATGGAGAAGACTTAAAAGGAGAAAGGAAAGAGGGGGAATGTGGAATACGGGAAACAAAAGGAAGAGGTGGCGAGGGGGAAATTGAAAGGAGAGAGGGAAGGCGAAGGCGCTAGTGTACTGAGCGCCGAGGGGGAGGGAGACAGAAGGGGTGAGGGGGAGGAGAAAGCAAGAAGCCAAGAGGGGAGGGCCGCTGAGCTCGGAGCTAGTAACCCATCTTGCAAGCTAAGAGGCATTAATGGGCAGCAGCTTGCAAGGCTTAGCACTGTTTTCCTAGCTTTCCCCGAGGAGGGCGAGCAATCTGTTTGCGCATCCCGAAAAGTGCCAGCGCCGCTCAGCTAGCGCGGTCCGGCTCCCGGCTGCCGGTCCCCGCCGAGCACCCCGGGAGGAAGAGGGCGGACCCTCCCCTCGGACAGACGCTGTGGCTAGTGTTCTTGGGCTGGGAAGAAGAGGTTGGGGGCGGGGGGGGGGGGGTACGCCAGTGTAGGTTGGCGAGGCCGAGGAGAGGAGGTGCAGGGGCAGGGGCGCAGAACCAGGGTCTTTCTGGTGCCCAAAGTGAAACCGGCCTCTTCTGTCTTGTTTTGCTCCTCACCAGATACTGGGAGGATTTCCACAGCTGCACGGTCACAGCCCTTACGGATTGCCAGGAAGGGGCGAAAGATATGTGGGATAAACTGAGAAAAGAATCGAAAAACCTCAACATCCAAGGCAGCTTATTCGAACTCTGCGGCAGCAGCAACGGGGCGGCGGGGTCCCTGCTCCCGGCGCTCTCCGTGCTCCTGGTATCTCTCTCGGCAGCTTTAGCGACCTGGCTTTCCTTCTGAGCGCGGGCTAGCTCCCCCCGTGCGCCCACCCACACTCACTCCATGCTCCCGGAAATCGAGAGGAAGATCCATTCGTTCTTTGGGGACGTTGTGATTCTCTGTGATGCTAAAAACACTCATATAGGACTGTGGGAAATCTTGGTTCTCTTTTTTGGTTTCGTTTGATTCCTTGTGTTTTATTTGCCAAATGTTACCGATCAGTGAGCAAGCAAGCACAGCCAAAATCCGACCTCAGCTTTAGTCCGTCTTCACACAAAAGTAAGAAAACGGTAAACCCACCCCCATTTTTAGTTTTTGTTTTTTGGCAAAAGAATCTCAGGAACGGCCCTGGGCCACCTAATATATTAATCGTGTTAATACATGGGAAATGACGGGCTCCTCCTAATACGAATGAGAAGGAGAGGAGAAGGCCACGGGCAATGAATTCAAGAGAGATGTCCACGTGGGAAGCATATGGTGAATAATTCACGCTCACGTCTTTCTTCCACAGTATCTTGTTTTGATCATTTCCACTGCACATTTCTCCTCCAGAAAAGTGAAAGGACAGGTTGTTAACTTTGTGTTGACTCGGGTAGGACGGAGAGAGGAGAAGGGTTGAGGAAATCTCAGACAGAAAGGGAAAGACTGCCTAGGAATGCTGCTAATGCCCCCTTAGGGGTTAGCTTTACCTGCTGTTATCGATGCATCTTTCCAAGTTCACTGCCTTTTATTTTCCCTCCTCTCCCTTGTTTTAGCTGTTACACATACAGTAATACCCAAATCTCCAACGGTATAGATCACAAGGGGGGATGTTAAATGTTAATCTAAAATATAGTTAAAAAAAAAGATTTTGACATAAAAGAGCCTTGATTTTAAAAAAAGAGAGATGTAATTTAAAAAGTTTATTATAAATTAAATTCAGCAAAAAAGATTTGCTACAAAGTCTAGAGACATATAAAATAAAAGTTATTGTTTGAAAAGGGGGTGTCGTTTGTTTCCTGCCCCAAGTCTGCATTCTCGTGAGGCCTAAAGGGACACAGCCGACGGCAGGTAATAAAATTCGCCTATTCACAGAGTCACCAGATAAACTATTGTCGTCAGGCAAACAGGTAAGTCTCAACTCTGGACACTTCGCCTTTCAAGAAATTCTGCTTACTTAATGGGATCCTTGGTGTGGTGCTGGAGTATAAGCATCGGACCCCAAGGTCGGTTTGAACCGCAAAGTCGGCAGTTCAAGCTCACCAGTCGCTCCTCGGAAGCCCTATACAGGCTCATTATGAGTTTGAACCAACTCGACAGAACGCCATCAACATATCAGGCAGAAATAATTTCCTGGGGAGTTTGGAGGAGGTAGCTTCCACGCACTGAGCAGGCACAAGCAGACAGAAGGCCAGAGGGCTGCCGCTGCCGCTGCCCCTATCCCACGCGGGGCGGAGGCCACTCGTACAGAGTCCTAACCACGGTCCCTCCTCCTCGCCTCTGCGGTGGCCAGAGGCAGTTTGCAAAGAACCGCCATTAAGGGCTGCAGCAGAGGGGCCTAGAGGCTCTGTTCGCTGGCAGGATCAGGTGAATCCTTACATAATTAATAAGACAGCTCAGCTGAAATGGCTAGGAGACGCGGCTTTATTGATCCGACAGGAGAAACTGCTTCCACCTCTCCTATTTATAGGCCCCGCATGGCCTTACGCAGAAGTAAACATTGGAGAGTAAACACGAGCCCAGGCGGCCAAGTCCGCGGGGGAAACAAGCCTGGAGCAGACTGGGGGAAAAAGAAACGAATCTCGACCTCTAGGTTCAAAGAAATCGAAATCCGATTAATGGGAGAAGGTGGGTGCAGGGTGAAGGACGCCCTCGGAGGCTGCAGCCGGCCGCTCCCTCTAGCCGCGCCCCCCACGAGGAGGGTGCGCCGAGGCTCCCAAATGCAAAGTGTAAACAATCGCCAGTATAATTGTTCATAAATCAAACCCAGTGGATCGCAGCCCAATCTGCATTCCCCCCACGTATTGAATTCCAGCAACACATGCGTCCCTGCGCCCGGAGCACTAGAAGCGACGAGGATTTTTAATGGCAGCAGATATTAGAGCCGCCAGCTCCCATTCGCGCCGTGCGCGGTCGCTCCAGGAACAGTCTCTCCGCGGTCACCAGCCCCAGCCCTGCCGCGGTCAAAACCAAAAGGGACCTGCCTGCCCGCACAGGGAGGTCACTCATCAGGAAACAAACGCTCATTGTTGGGGAAAGAATTTGGTTTTGATCGTTTCATTTCGATAGTTATTTTCTGTCCAAGTATAAAAAGGATAACTCTAATCCCGGCGCAACCCGTGGGATCTAATTTAAATTCCTAAAACAGTTTTCACTATGAGTCGCTTTAATGAGGGGGAGGGGATCAGCGAGCTCCTAGGAGGGTCTGTCCCTGAAGTTCAATCCAACCTAATGCGCCGCCTCCCAGCAGAGCCTGTTCCTCCACACGCTGGCGTGAACAAGTGCAGAAATCTGGGGCCTTTGAGTACAACATAAAATGAACTCCGTGTCCTCTCCCTCCCCCTGCCCACCCAGGCTTTGGGTGGGGAGAAACTGCAGGAGCTGGAGATATAGAGCCAGAGAGGCCACCGAGACTCACGGAGGACTCCCCTTTCTCGCAGTGCACACTTCTCCCCAAGAAATCAATCTCCTTAGAGATCTGGGAGGTGGCAAGACTGAGGGAGGTGGGGAGGAATGGGAGGCGGGATTAGGCGCCAGCTTGTTAGCTATCCTAACAGTACTGCACCCAAGGAACTCCCCCTTAGTATGATTGATTACAATTATTTCCCAGATGGGGCCTCCCTAGAGGGAGCCCTCTCCCCCAGACTTCTGGAAGCAGAATGAGCCCTAGATCGCGGGAAGGAGCCTCGAGCAAGCTTGGGGCCCTGTTTGGGTGTACCTCCCCAGGTACCATGCTCTTTTGCTCCGGGAGAGAGCCCCAAGGAACGCAGGGCCTCAAAGCTCAGACGCAATGGTTGGCTCTTTGTTGTTGCTGTTATTGTCATGTGCCATCGCGTTAGTTCCGACTCATAGGGACCCTGTATAGGGTTTCCAAGGCTTTAAATCTTTGCAAAGGCAGAAAGCCTGATCTTTCTCCCTCTGATCAGCTGGCTGGCTCCAACCGCGGACTTTGTGGTTCGCAGTCCGATGCTTATTGTATGGAGCTGGCTTTTTAGGGATTTATTTTTTCTTGGTGAGGTGATTGTTTAGATTATTCTTGCGCCGTCTTGTATTCTAATTTGCTGTTTAATCATGATAACATCTCCGTGTTAGTTGATGTTGCTGTTTTCAAACGTCTATGCGGTAAGCCCTGTTCCCAGCAAAAGGGAAGTGTAATTAAACAGAACGAGTTCCTCCCACCCCAGGAGAGGTGGGACGCGTAGTATGGATATGTTTGTAGGGGATGGGGGATCCACAGGCAAAGAGAAGTCTTAGGACTTCCCAGCCCGTCTAGAGCAACGTCACCAGCGCTTTGCTCGCCCAGGGCTCTGAGCACCGCCAACTCTGCAGACTCGGAGCCCTAGAGGAGCAGCCTCTATTGAGAACAGAATGGAGACCTCCCTCACTCCATGGGCAGCCGGGTTGAGCTGCCCTGTAAATTCTGGTTGTCCGTTTTGTGCAAGTGTCTGGAAGCCTGGTTTTTATGCCGACCTCCACTGAGGAACTCCAGGGACCTTTAGGAGGTTTATTAGAAGCAGGAGGAGGAAGGTCCAAGACATAAAGAGAAGGGAGGCCGCCAAGATAAAAAAAAACCAGCAACTGAATTCTCAGAGAAGAGAGAAGAACTGTTTGGCTTATCCTGGAGATGCTGGAGAAATTTAGAGCTGGGGAAGATAGAGATAGGGATAGAAAAGACATTTTAATTCAGGATTTTCTTACAAGCAAATGAACACAAGGGACCCCCAATAGATACTCTTTCTGCTGATCCAGAGGTCTTTGGCTCTGGCTGGGAGCCAATGAGTCCAGGACCACAGGAAACGTGGTGACCTTTGGGTTCAGAGAGGTGGGAGGAGGGTGGGGAAAGAGGAACGGGGGAAAGAGGAACGCTAAACTGAATGATGCCTAGAAGAAGTCAAGACTGAACCTTGCACCACCTTCTCTTCCTGATACTTTCATCAAGTACCACCCCACTTAACAACAACAACCTTACATGTGCCTTCATCCTCACAGGGCTGGATGTACGTGGCTAGGGAGGGTCCGACTTCTAGAACAGCCTCCAACCCCCATTCTATGGGCCCCTGATCAAGGCCTTGCCTCATTTCTCCCCAAGGACTCCCAAAGGAAATCCCTGTACCTCCACTCTGCTAGCCCTTCAGTAGAGAGTGTGAATTCTGGGAAAGGGCTGTGAGGACATAAGGGTAGGGGTGGCCTCTGAAAGACACAATGATTCCGGAGGCCTGGTAATCAAGACACTTGGTAATTATTTCATTGAGGACTGAGCAGTGTAGACCCCAAACAATACACCCAAATAAGGAACCCTATCCAGCCTGAAGAGGGGATCCAAGCCCAGAACCACCAGGGCTCCAGAAACTCCCTGCCTCCCATCCCCAGGAAAGTGGGGTCCTTCTCCCCCTCTTCGACTCCATCCGCATTGGGGAGGTCCTGATTCATGCCTTGAATCAGGTGTAGCTTTGTAGAATGAAGACTCACACATAACCCTGAATGGGTTACTTAACTATTCTGTACCTCTAAAAATGAGACTATTAATACCTACCGTATAGGGTTATGCTTTGTAACAAATGAAGTAGGTAAAGAAAGCCCTTTCATATGATGGGCGGCATGCCTAGTGTTAGCTATTCTAGACTGAATGTCGTTGTTAAGTGTGGATGAGTCAGTTCAGATTCATAGAGCCCTGCATTGGGTCTCCAAGAAGCTGCTGGTGGGTTTGAACTGCTGACCTTGTGGTTAGCAGTCCAGGACTCCTATGGGTTGAATGGTTCCCCTCCCTTCCTAATATGTATTGTAAATCCTAAACCCTATATCTGTGGTTATAGATTTGGGGGGGGGGGATGGTTGTTAATGATGCAGTATTAGTGTAGAATGTGTCTTAAATCAATCTCTTTCAAGATATAAAAAGACCACATTGAACAATCCATGAATCAAGCAGAGATAAGAGAAGATAAATGCCAAACCACGTGAAGCTTGCTGAGGAACAGAAGCTAGAAAGAGACAGGGACCTTTCTCCAGAGCCAATAGAAAGCCTTCCTATAGAGACAGCCCCTGATTTAGGAGTTTTAGCCTCCCAAACTGTGAGAAAAGAAATTCCTGTTTGTTGAAGATACTTTCCACGTATGGGTTTTCTGCTATGGTTGTTGTTGTTGTTAAGTATCATCTGGTCATTTCCAACTCATAGCAATCCTGTATAGGGTTCCCAAGAAGCCGCTGGTGAGTTTGAACCACCGACCTTGTGGTCCAAACTGACCTTGCAGTCCAGTACATTATCCCACAGCACCATACTGCCATAGTAGCATTAAATAACTCAGCTATTTTTAAAATTTAGTAATGCCTTGACATAGATTCGATTCAGTGGATCTCATCAAATTCTTTAAAATAACCTCAATATCTCAATAGAGAACCTCATTTGACCTTTTTATAGTTTTAATTCCTCTTGCTACAGGCTCCCCAGCACTTTACCCCCTCCAGTTCATTCTTCTTGGGGACTGCTGGTGTGACTCTGTAGGATTAAATGCTGGACTGTTAACTGCAAGGTCAGTGGTTCACATCCACTGACCTTGGACACCCTATGAGTTTCACTATGAGTCAAAACCAACTCGACAGCACTTAACAACAATTCTTTTTGGAGGATGCTCAACACAGCCTCTTGACAATTGCTGACTCCAAACTCTACCCCACCTTATTTGGCCAGACTTCTGGACCCGAACTCTGAGATTTTGCTTGCTGCAAAAATCCATCTAACCAAGTTCCTCTAGAATTTCCTCGATACTTCTCTCTCCCCAGCCCCCCTGACACTTTTATTAAATCCTCCCAAAATTAAAAAGCAAAAACAAAACTGTAACATATTTATGAAGATAAGTAAAAAGTATCACTTCAAAATCATTGAAACCTTTATTAAACAAAAATATCGGAATGTGAAGCTATTTACTGTCCCACGACCTATCCTCTATCTAGGTCTGTATACAGTGGTGTTTCCATCTAACTCTTCTCTGAGTCCTGGTGTGGCACTATAGGATAAGCACTGGACTGCTAATCACAAGAAGCTCCTCCCAAGCCCTATACAGGATTGCTGAGTCAGAACAGACTCCATGTACTTATCAACAATAATACCAGCAACCCTTCCCAGAAGAATTCTTCAATATGTTGTTGTTGTTAAGTGCCATCGAGTCGGTTCCGACCCATAGCAAACCCTATATAGGGTTTCCGAGAAGCAGCTGATGAGCTTGAACCACCGACCTTGCAGTTCAAAGAGCTTTGCAGTCTGACGCATTAACCAACAGCACCACACGCTTCAGTATATACCACGTCGAAAACGGCAGTTTTGGAGGGACTAAAACAAAGGTTTCTTGGAAATGTTATTTGAGATATGGGGACAAAAAGAGGTCTAAAGATCAGGTTTATAGGGTAATAAGATAAGGTTCCCCACTGAAATCTCAAAGATGAACAAGTACACTGTCATGTTATTTAAAAAAAAATCCTGGGAGCAACTTTCCTGGCCTCTTGCTCACCAATACAGTATTCAGACTTCTTGAAAGCCCCTGTGGTCATCCTATGTCCTTTGAGAACTTCTATCAAGATTATTTCTTTGGAATTAAAAACAAAACAAAACAAAAAACCAGTTGTCATGACCTTCGGAGTTGACATCTCTGTCTTGAATTTAACTGGTCCAGAAGATCTCTTGGAAACTACTGTTTTGATTGGACCTTTACAAAAAAAAAAAAAAAAAAGGCACACAAAGGAGACTAAGAGAGGTGTATGACAGTGCGAACCTGTCTGCAGCTATCCACTGATTGCAGGGACATGTTTAAACGTGGTTTGTTTGGGGCAAAAAACCTGTGCATATATGAACTGGAACTGTAATAACAATACGTTTTGATTTACCATGATATACTGTATCAACCAGCAAAACAATACAAGGTTACAAAGAGGTGGAAAAAAATCCTCTTTCCACTAATGTTGAGAATGGGATGTTTATCCTTCCATAGTTTTCTCTGTGCTCATAAAAACATATTTTTACACTTGCCTGGTGTGGCTCTGTGGACTAATGCGTCAGACTGCAAAGTCGTTTGAACTGCAAGGTCAGCAGTTCAAGCTCACCAACTGCTCCTCGGAAACCCTATACAGGGTCGCTATGGGTCGGAATCGACTCGATGGCACTTAACAACAACAACATATAGAAGGCAAGAGTTTTCCCCCCCTAGCTATCACAAAGTTGTGATACATACAAAGAAAACCTCCAAGGTGGTAATTAAACAAATAATCCACACGTTTAAATAGTTACATAGCATTTCATGAATGGTTATACTTTTCCACCTGTAAAATGTTGTCACTGTTTTGATGTTGTACAAATACTATCGTAATAAAGTTCTACAAATACTATGTCATACAATGGTACTTTTATTCAACAGGATATATTTTTCCAAAGTTGAATTGCTGAAACAAAATATATGTATGTGTATTTTTAACTAGAAAAGATAGTGTTTAATTACTTTCTCAAAGGGTATAGAGTGCCCATTTCCCTACATCTTTATCCACAATGTGTTTTAACACTTTTTTTGGGGGGTGGGGGGGGGTCACCTCCAGACTTTCTGAAAGTCTTTCTTGCACTCTCATAGGTGATCTAGGTCCCTCTCGGGCCATGAACGCAACCTAAGCGTCCACCAGCAATGGGTACTGGCAGAGAAAGCCCAGTCCTCTTTGGTCCTTGTCCCCAGGATTGCAACAACCTTTGCGCAAGCAGGAACTTTTATGGAAAGTCAAGCGTAACTTAACTAGAAAAACGGACTCGCTTTCTAAAGACTGACACCCCCCCCTCCCCCGCAGTCTGCGTTGCAGACACCCGACACGAGTCCTCCGATTGCAGTCCCCGCTCCAGCCCCGCCTCAGCCCCGCCTCAGCCCCGCCTCAGCCCCGCCCAGCCCCTTCCCTCCACGCCCGCCGCCGCAGCCCTTTCCTCCCCCTAACCTGGGGGCGGTTCTTTGAGAGCTGCTTGGGCATTACCAAGACTGTCAAGCCTTGAGCAGGCTGCAGTGAAGGGCGAGGAATGGAAAGAGGCAGCCAAGGAAACTAAAACCATAGTCGCGTAGGAAGGAAAGACAACAAAAATGGCAGATGAACGTTTCTTATTCTTGTGGTGAGACCCAACTAAGGGAGTTCTGTAAGGAAGATAGAGTCATCTCTGGAAGAGATACTCTGTGCCCTCCTCCACATTTTCTCTGCCTAACCTTTTTTCTTTTTAAAATCTAACATACTTTTATTGAGCACTTAATACTTGCAGACATGGTGCTTCAGAAGAGCACCGTGGAACAAGGCACATCATCGCTGATATCAGATTGGCTGAAAGCAGAGAATACCAGAAAGTTGTTTATCTGTGATTTAGTGACTGTGCAAAGGCACTGGACTATGTGGATCATCACAAATCATGGATACCATTGCTAAGAATGGGAGTGTTCCAGAACACTTCACTGTGCTCTTGCAGAACCTGTACATAGACCAAGAGGCAGTCATTGCAACAGAACAAGAAGATACTGCATGGTTTAAAATCAGGAAGGAGGTGTGCCAAGGTTGTATCTTTTCATTGTGCTTATTTAATCTGTATGCTGAGCAAGTACTTTGGAAAGGTAGACTCTATGCAGATGGCAGCAGCAGAACTAGAGGAGGACTCAAAAACAACCTGTGATATGCAGATGCCACAACTTTGCTTGCTGAAAGCAAAGAAGACTTGAAGCTGTTTAGTGATGAAGATCAAAGACCTTCAGTATGGATTACACCTCAACACAAAGAAAATAAAACCCTTCACAACAAGCAGCATCACAATAAATGGAGGAAAGATGGAACTTGTCAAGGACTTAATTTAACTTGGCTCCACAAGGGCATGGAAGCAGCAATCAGGAAATCAAGTGATGCACTGTATTGGGCAAATCTGCTGCAGAAACCAAAACAACAACAACAACAAAAAGTCTTTAAAGTGTTAGAAAGCAAAAATGTCACTTTGAAGACTAAGATATGCCTGACCCAAACCATGCTATTTCCAATCAACTCATATATATGTGAAAGCTGGACAATGAATAAAGAAGATCACAAAGGAATTGATGAATTTGAATTACAGTGTGGGTGAAGAATGTTGGACTGCTAGAGAAGAAACAAGTCTGTCTGGGAAGAAGTACAACTAGTATACTCCTTAAATGTGAGGATGGTAAGACTTCATCTCATGTATTTTGAACATGGTACTAGGAGGGATCTGTCTCTGGAAAAGAACATTATGCTTGGTAAAGTAGAGCATCAGTGAACAAGAAGAAGGCCCTCAGGTGATGGAGCCCTGCACCATCAGAGCTCCAAAAATTAGCTCAAACATAGCAGCGATTGTGAGGATGACGTAGCCTGGGCAGTATTTTGTTCTGTTGTATGTATTGTCACTATGAATGGAAACCTACTTGAAGGCTCTTAACAAGTAACACAGCAGGCATTGTGCCAAAGCTTTGCAGACATCATCCCATTTCATGGATACATCCCTTTTTACAGAACATAAAACTGAGATTTAGAGGTTTAGTAACGTTCACTAATCTATTAGGTTTCAAAACCTGAGCTCTTAATGCTTTAGTGCCTTGATATAAATTTTTAGGATTCAAATTGTTTTAAAACACCACTCCCCTTTCATTGTTTTCTTACTGTTTTGAGCCAAGAGAGAGATTGATGTGTGGCATTGAGTTAATTCCAACCCATAGTAGTTCTATGTCCCAGGAGGTTCTAAACTGTCATCCCGGTGTAGCACTGTGGAATAAGCACTGTGCTGCTAACTACAAAGCCAGCAGTTTAGACCAACCAGTCACTCCTTAGAAACCCTATAAAGGATCACTATGAGTCCGAACCACCTCTTTAAGAGAGCAGAACAGCATATATTTCCATAAGATTTTTTCTCCTACTGAGCAGCTGGTGGATTTGAAATGTTTACCTCTTGGTAGAGCAGCTGAGGATTTGACCACCATACTTGCTGTTGTATAGTCTATCCAGAGTCAGAGATACCCTATAGGACAGAGTATAGCTAACTGCCCATAGGGTTTCCAGCCTGAAATCTTTATAGAGGAAGATTGTCATATCTTTCTCCCATGGAGTGACACGTGGGTTCCAACAGCTGACCTTTTACTTTGTTGTTGTTGTTGTTAAGTACCGTTGAGTCAGTTCTGACTCACAGTGACCTTGTACAGGGTTTTGGAGGATTTGAACAGCTAGCCTTGTGGTTCGCATTTCAGCGCTGATCACACAGCACCATGCTAAGAGTCCTGCCACTCAGCTGCTGAGTATTTAACTGTTGTACCATCAGGGCCCCTAAAAAGAGAGATATACTACTGTAGGCAGAATAATACTCTCCACCCTGTAAAATGTCCTTATCCTGTGAGTAGGTCAGGTTACATGGGAAAAAAAAGAGAATCAACTGACCTTTAGATAGAGTATGTCAGATTATTGGGGGAAGGTATATAAAGGAATGGAGTCCCGCGGTGGCGTTGTGGGCTAATGCGTCAGACTGCAAAGTCAGTTTGAACTGCAAGGTCGGTGGTTCAAGCTCACCAGCTGCTCCTTGGAAACCCTGCACAGGGTCACTATGGGTCAGAATGGACTCTATTGCACTTAACAAAATATAAAGGAATAACTAAACCCAAAATGAATTCCTTTGCAGTTGAGACAATTCTGATGCATTATGACTCCAAGTGCAACAGAATCGAACTGTGCTCTAAGGGTTTTCTTGGTTGTAATCTTTTCGAAAGTAGATCACAGTTTATGCCACTTAGGGACCTTAAAGTAATTGTTGTTGCTGTCGTTAAGTGCCATCGACTTGGGTCCAACTCATAGCCACCTGCCCCTTTATAGGGTTTCCAAGGAGTGGCTGGTGAATTTGAACCATTGACCTTGCAATTCAATCAGACCTTGCAGTCCAATGCATTAATGGGCAGCACCATCCCAGGACTCCTAAATGTGAGAGACAGAAAAGGGAATGGGAGTGAGGTCATGTGAGACAGACCCAACCCAGAGTTTCTAACTTTGAGAATGGAATTCTGACAATCTCTAGAAACTGGGAAAGGCAAGGAAACGTGTCTCCAGATAGGAACACTGTCCTATGATTTTAGCCTAATGAGATCCATGTCAGACTTCTGACCTACAGAACTGTAAAATGCTAGGTTTGTTTTGTTTACACTAGCAATTGTGTGGTAATTTGTCACAGTTGCAAATAGAACACTGCACAAGCCCCAATCTGCAGTATACATTTAGATGAGGGAGTATATTCAGCTATATTGCAATGTTCCTGTGTGTGTGTGCTAGGGTCTGCTCAGGGCACTTCTTTGTTGGTATGTAGGGGGTGATAGGGGTGGCTATAGACCATGGTGTCAGCTTCATTTTAACCTAGGGTGGGGGTGTATGTGAGAACACGGGGACATTAGAGAATAAATGTCAAAGTACAAACAAAACGTGTTATTTTATAATGTCTTGATAGAGGACATTTCCCACTGCTTTCTCCCTCATTTTTCTTCCCTTTAGCTGAAGAGCCTGCTCCTAGCTTTCTTTCCTGGACATGCAGGTGAGCTCCTTTGTTCGTAACAGCCATGGACCTGCTCAATTATGAAAATTTCATTGCTACAGTGATAGATGGTTTGATGATACATTCATGAATTGTATCACCTGGCAGTTATTTTCTTGATAAATCACAGCGACTGACATTAGCTACATACCTTATCACCTGGACAAATCATATGTTGGATGGATTTTTAATGGTAGTGGCATTTCCAACTTCATACATTATCCAGAGAATGGAAGGAAATAGGCCTAATCTCCCAAGAATGCCTGGAATGAATCACTTGCAATGGTGTTCTTGGAAGGAAGGTGAGTTAGAGAAACACAGGGAACAGCAAAGCCAGACAGACCACAGACACACCCACTTTCACTTGGACAGAAACTCCTTAAGTAGTCCAAACCTGGTGGACAGGAGCAAGGAGAAAGAAAGGGGCATACATGACCATTGTGTGCTAAACAAATCACAGAGAGTTTTGTTTACATGAAGGCATCACCATTACATGAAGGCATTACATTAAGACATCTTGAAGAAGCAAGTAAGCAAGTCAGCCAGTTAGTGGGTGGAGCCAGAGAGGGTTAATCAGTTTAAGCCTGCCTACAGATTCCTGTGTGGGGCCTGCCTCTTCTTTCCATGTCTGCAGAGGGGTCCAGTGAGCTTCAGGTGTTGACTGTGAAAACTTGCTCCAGGACCTTCAGGTTTCTCTGGTTACCTCCTTGGACTCGTGCCTAGAGCCTGTTGAATTATGTTATCCCTAGGCAGGGAAAGAAATCCTAAGCATTTAACTCTGTTCAAACACAAATGGTCCAAAATAGGAAACTTTGAAGGGGATCAAGAATCTTATTCACCAACCCCAAATCTCCATGCTCCCAGTCTGGGCCTCTCACAGGCTTTGCACCTTTACGCTGGATGTGGGAACCTGAATCCATCACGCATACCTCTTTACAGAGCAGCTCTTGGATCTGCACTTCTTGTACAACTAAGCCTCTCCCCTCTGATCACTATTTTCTACTCTTTTAAGCATAGTGAAGGGCAAACTGCGTCTCTTCAATTGTTTTATTTATAGGATTTGTTGTATATTTTTTTCCTATTTCCAAATAGCTCTTGGGTACTTTTATAGATATAACAGGAAAAAGACACCATTTCTACTATTATGTTTACTTTCAGGAGCCACTATAAAGTCAAATTCAAACTGTATTCCTATTTATCCACTTACGCATCTACTCATAATTATCATGATTTTGAAATGTTGTTGTTAGCTGCTATCTGACTTGTGGTGAGCCTAGGCACAAGGAAGGAAGCACTGTACCATCCTCACCATCAGGTACAGGTCAGACCAACATGCTCCATAAGGCTTTTGTTGGCTGATTTTCAGAAGCAGGTTTCCAGACCTTTTTTCTGAATCCATCTTCATCTGAAAGCTCTGCTGACCCCTGTTCAGCGTCACAGAAACACACAAGCTTCCACTGACAAATGATGGCAGCTGTGCACGAGGTGCATTGGCTGGAATTGAACCTGGGTTTCCCACATGGAAGGTGAGAACTCTCCCACTGAGCCATGAATGCCTCACTATTCTAGAAACAGACACTTACTTGGGGACCAAAACCCTGACCTTATTCCCTTGGATTGGCTTCCAGATTTCGCCTACCTTTTACATTATCTCACATACTCCTTCCCCTGAGTTTACAAACATGCTCAAATCTCTTTTAGCCTCGAAGAAAACCCCTTTCCTTTGTCCATCCTGCTTTCTTCTCACTACTGATCATTGTCCATTGAGCTCCTAAAGCAGTGCCCAGACCAAGGAGCACAGTCATATATACTGGAGGAAGTCACAGATGGACTTTTCTCCTCTCATGTTTACAACTCCCCATCACTGCCCAGCCCTCACCTTCAGAGCCATGGGGGATCCAACCTCCACCCTCCCTACCACGTGTGGATACTCTGCTCTTATTGGACTCTTTCTTCCTATTTACATTTGCTCTGTTAAAGATTATTTTATATAGTCTGTTGAATTTTTTAACTATAAATCCACACTCACTGAAGGAAAATTAGGGGAAAAAACCAAACTGACAGGTGATCCAAAAGGCAAAAGTTAAAATAGTCATAATTTCTTAGCCAGAGTATGCAATTTGGTTCCAGTGTCATGTGTATTCTTTCCTGTCATTTCCCTTCTCAGGACCCCTCACCTCCTTCCCACTGGTGAATCATTGCTGAGTGATTCCAACTCCTTGGCGTGGCATCGAAGATTCCTTAACCTCCCGTTTACCCTCCTCCACACCCCTTACCCACAGACTGCAACCTCATTGAATTTCTTATCCCTCATGGAACAGATACATCCTCTTCCTATTGCCTGTATTTGCTCATTTAGTGGGGAACATAGTGGCTCCATATAATAAACACTGGACTTTGAACCTAAAAGGTCACTGGTTCGATGCCACCAACCGCTCTGCAAGAGAAAGATGAGGCTTTCTGACCCTGCAAAAATTTAAAGACTCAGAAACCCTATCCAGGGTCACTATGAGTCAGAGCTGACTTGATGTCACTTAGCAACAGCAAGCTCACTTAGTGCCTCTAGTCCAATGCACTATTGTTCTTGCTGTTAAGTGCTGTCAAGTCAATTCCAACGTACATTGACCTTATATAGGGTTTCCAAGGAATAGCTGATGAGCTTTAACCACTGACTTTGCAGTTCAAATCAATCTTGAGGTCCAGAACATTACCAAGTCCCCTTCAATGCTGTGTGGTGGTGGTGGTGGTAGTGTGCCGTGGAGTCGGTTCTGACTCATAGTGACCCTGTATAGGGTTTCCGAGGCTGTAAATCTTTAGGGAAGCAGAAAGCCTCATCTTTCTCCCATGGAATGGCTGGTAGTTTTGAACTGCTGACCTTGAGGTTAGCAGCCCAACTTGTAACCACTATGCTACCAGAGCTCCCTCCAATTCTGTGTATCCAATTGCTCCTTTTCACCTGTGGATGTCTGAATCCTTCCTCAAGACTCTATTCAAGTTCAGACTTGCATGACACCGTCTTTATTGTCACTTATTTTTGTTAATCTTATAAAGTATTAATATATTAAACTTTATCTTATTATGTTAGGTGCCATCAAGTCGGTACCAACTCAGCAACAACAGAACAAAACACTGCCTGACCCTGGGCCAACCTCACAATTGTTGCCATGCTTGAGCCCAATGATGCTACCACTTTGCCAATCCATCTCGCTGGGAGTCTTCCTCATAATGTATTAATAAATATAGTTATATGAATATATATAGTATTAAAGTTAGCTATCTGCTGGTCTGCTTTGTTTATAACCCACAAATTCCTTGGTGTCCAACAATAAATCTCATTTATCTTTGTGTCTGCTAGATGCCTAGTGCCGTTTCTGCCACCGATGTTTAGTGAACAAAGACTACTTCCAGCCTGTCTTGTCTCACAAATATGTAGTTATGCATTATAATTTTTAAAGGAGAAAGATATTGCTGGTGCCAACTCCCTTCTGGGAAACTTACTGCTAATGGTTCTTCTCCCTCAGAAACTCTTTCTTGGCATGGTGGGCATGTATTCCTGGGAGACTAGATGATACAATTGTTGGACTATCCAGTGGTTAGAAGCAGAGGACTAGATAGCTACATAACAATGTATATAAAAAGGAATGAATGAATGACAGCTCAAACCAGAGGGTGGGAAGACACAAGAAGCAGATCCTCCCTGATTTCTCCCTTTCCCTTCCTTCAGAAAAATACGCTCAACTCTTCCTCAGCTTGTTATATTTTTTGCTTTCTCAAATATTTCATTTTCTCTTCCTTGTTTAAGGAACTCTTGAAAGCTATCTCCCCTATGCCCCTGTTTACAGAAAAAAAAAAAAAAAATTAACTTTCCTACCTATCTTCATTCAGATTATACACTTGCCACCTCATGTTTACAAGGACTATGTATATGTTGGGAGTCTGAGCCGTGTAAATTGTTATTGTGCATAGCTGTTAACTGAAAGTTTGATGGTTTGTGTTCATCTAGAGGTGTCTCTGAAGAAAGTCCTGGTGATGTACTTCTGTAAAACCAGCCAATAAAAACCCTATGGAGCACAGTTCTACTCTGACATATATGACAAATCCATTAGTTGGATTTGACTTGACAGCAACTAGTAAACTGATAAATACATATTATAGCCAGTCTCTATGATAGCCCTCAATGGCCCTTGCTTTCTGCTATATGTGCCTATGTGTGGCCATCTCTCACAGTGAATCAGATCTGGCCATGTGTGGTCAACACAAGGCAACTGAAATAACGGCATGGGACTTTCAACGTTTGGAATTACAGCTTCCTTCTTAGTGTCTGGGATTCCTTGTGCTGGGGAAGCCAGCTGCCATGCCATGAAGATACTTAACAAAGCCTACAGAGAAAGGAACCGAGGTACAAACTTTCTAGCCTTTGTGTGAATCACCTGGAAAAAGTGGTCCTCCACCTCCAGTCAAAGCTTCCAGTGTTTTGTGCTGCTGGAACGGACATATTGTCTGCAAAACCCTGAGCCAGAACCATCCATACATGCTGCTGTTATATTCCTGACCCACTGAAACCATGAGCGACAATACATGACCATTGTCTTGTACTTGAAGATGATGGTAGCATAGTGGTTATGAATCCGGCTGTGAACGGCAAGGTCAGCAGCTCAAAACTACCAGCTGTTCCGCGGGAGAAAGATGAGGCTTTCTGCTCCTGTAAAGATTTACAGCCTTGGAAA
>NW_006408578.1:15723757-15724853 GCF_000296735.1 Chrysochloris asiatica
TATCAGGACTGACTGTGAGGGTTGGAAATGGAACGGTAGATGTTTTGTAGCAAAAGGAGGGGAGTGGTTGACTTTGCAGGCCAGGAGAAGAGGCCCCTGGGACTATCATGGGAGAAAAGCGGAATGTGGGACCCTACCCAGAGAAACAATGATGCCAGAGATGGAGGCAGAGATGATGATGTGGAGAGATGGAGTGGCTGGGAACTCTAGACTCAGAGAGGGAGAGCAGTTGTGTGCTGATGACCAAGGAGCAGGCTTACGGGATGTACCCTTTGGGTGGTTGATGATGCATGGAGGGGATTGTAACCATGGCAATGTAATGATATACGATAGAATGAATGTAAAGCTAATGATCTCCCATGTAAACTATCACATAATTCACAATAAAACAGTTTAAAAAACAAGAAGAAGATGCTGAAAGGAATACACAGAGTCATTGCACCAAAAAGAAATGGTTGATATTCAACCATTTTAAGAGGTAGCATATGATCAAGAGCCAATGATCCTGAAGGAAGATGTCTAATATGCATTGAAAGCATTGGCAAAGAACATGGTACTGGGAATTGATAGAATGCAAATTGAAATCTTCATCAAACTAATGGGGCACTGGAAGCACTCACTCATCTATGCCAAGAAATTTGGAAGACAACGACCTGGCCAACTGTCTGAAAGAGATCTGTATTTGTGCCCATTCCAAAGACAGGTGACCCAACAGAATGTGGAAATCATTGGACAATATCATTGACATCCCATGCTACTCAAGTTTTACTAAAGATAATAAAAAAACGGCTGCAAACATACATTGAAAGAGAACTGTCAGAAGTTAAAGCCAGATTCAGAAGAGGACATGGAATGAGAGATATCATTGCTGACATCAGATGGATCTTGGCTGAAAGCAGAGAATACCAGAAAGATGTTTACCTGTGCTTTATTAACTATGCAAAGGTTTTTTATTGTGTGGATCATAATAAGCTATGGACAACATTGTGAAGTATAAGCATTCCAAAACACTTAATTGTGCTCATGAGGAACCTGTACATAGACTAAGAGGCAGTTATTCACACAGAACAAGGGAACACCAAATGGTTTAAAATTA
>NW_006408578.1:15725773-15742149 GCF_000296735.1 Chrysochloris asiatica
AGAAAAAGAGCTGGACTCCAATGAAATGAATGGCACAATTGTGTCAGAGATGGGCTCAGGTGTACCAACAATTGTGAGGTTGGCCAAAGACCAAGATGTATTTTGTTCTGTTGTTCATAAAGTCACTGTGAATTGGTACCAACTCAATGGCACCTAACAACAACAACAGGAGCCCTTGATTCACCACAGCTGGACACACCAACAAAAGTTGGAGGGGAAAAGCATGTTTCAACTTTTCTCGCATTTTTTAGTTTTCTGCTATAAACAAAACTTGCTACTATCAAGTCAATTCTAACTCATGGCTGACCACATATACTTAGAGGAGATCTGTGCTCCATTGGGTTTTCAATGACTGTCTTTTCAAAAGTACATAGCCCAGTCTTCCTCTGAGGAGCCTCTTAGTGCACTTGAACCACCTCCCTTTCAATTAGCAGTTGAGTGCTTAATTGTTTGCATCACTGAGGGATACCAATAACCTTGCAGAGCCTCTCATTGGTGACATTTACAGGAAAGAAATAGGAAAATGAGTCTGGGAAATAGAGCCTGCAGGATTCCTGTCATGGTAATAGAGAGAATTTATAGAGAGGGCAATTGAGGAGCCGAGAGTCAATAGATACCATTTGTCACTGGGAAGAATAACAGAGATAGCGAAAACAAAGATGCATATATTTTTAAATATCAAAAGCAGAATATCTAACATAGAGTAATCAGTGGTTAATTCAGAGAAATTCAGGTGCTGTCCCATTCATCAAGATGTTTTCCTGTAGCCTACCCAACCATCAGCCAAAACAAGGCCAGGAGCAGACTGTAAAACAGACCATCAATTGCTCATATGCAAATGCAGGCTGAAGCAGAAGACAATGAAAATAAGTCCACATGTGCCAAAATATGATCTTGAATATATCACATCTGAATTTAGAGTTCATTCCAATAATATATTTGATGCATTAAACACTAATGACCAATAACCAAAAGAGTTGTGGGGTGACATCAAGAACATCATACACGACAGTGATAGGAATTTATGATTCAATTGTGAATACTTGTTAGCAAGATTAATGGTGATTGTCACAACTGTAATTGTGGAAGATATGTAAATAAAAGGGAGGGAGTGGATAACCTTTCTTTTCAGGAACAGACGATCCCAGGACTTTCAAGAAAGAAGAACATGAGTGGAACAAGAGATTCCTACCTAGGAAAGTGGCGACAGCAGTGACAGTGGCAGAAGCAGTAGCAAAGAGAGACAGAGCAGTTGTGGACTCCAGGCCCAGGAATTGAGAAAGGCTGTGTGCCTGTGGGTAGGAGGCTGGCTGCCAGAATGTGCCCTTTGGACATTTAAATTAATATGTATTTTTTATTTTGTAAGTGTACATTTTTGCTGTGTTCATTTGTGAAATATAAGATGTTAATGCACAGCCACAGGTAGGAATCAGATAACTGTTTGTGCAGGGAGGAGATTGTAATCATTGAGATAAAATAAAGTGCATAATTTGTTGACTGTAAAGCAGATGATCTTGTCTGTAAAGTTTCTCCCAATTCACAATAAAAAGTCACACACACAAAAAAAACCCATCATACAGGAAAAGAGCAAAAGGTCATTAAGAAGACAAGAAAGAAGGAAACGACCAAAATGGATGTCAGAAGAAACTCTGAAACTTGGTCTCCAGCATGGAAGAAATGAGGAGGTAAATGAGCTAGAGAGAAAATTTCAAAGGGCAGCTTAAGAAGTCGAAGTCAAGAATTATAATTAAATGTGCAAAAATCTGGAGTTAGAAAACCAATATGCTCAGCATTTCTCAAGCTGAAAGAACTGAAGAAAAAAATTAAGCCTCAACTTGCAGTATTGAAGGACTTAATGGGAGCCCTGGTGTGGTGCTGAAGGGTAAGAACTAGATTGCAATGTTGGTTTGAACCTAAAGGTCAGTGGTTCAAATCCACCAGATGCTCCTTGGAAACCCTATACAGGGTCACTATGAGTCAGAACCGACTTGACAGCACTTAACAACAACAACAACCCCACCATGTGGCTGGTACTGTTTGGAGTCCTAGTATGGTGTTGCAGGCTAATGCTCTGGACTGCAACTTTAGTTTGAACCACAAGATCGGTGGTTCAATCTCACCAGTTGCTCCTTGGAAACCCTGTACAGGTTTGCTATAAGTCAGAACCGATTCGATGGCACTTAATAACAACAACTTATAAAATTAATTGTTTGACCAAATATAGCAGTCTAATTTTTAAACTGATAATTTTGTATGGTCCGTGAATGATGCTATAAATTTTTGCAGAAAAAAGGTTCCCTACCCCTACTGCATAACAACAGAGGCAGTTGTTAGAAGAGAACAAGAGGATACTGAATTGTTTGAAATCAGAAAAGGTATATGCCAGGGCTGGATTTTTTCACGTGGCATCAGGATTAGAGGAAGACTCATTAACAACCTATGATATGCAGATGATACAACCTTGCTTGCTGAAACGAAGACAACTTAGAATACTTACTGATGTATATCAGTATGGATTGCACCTCAATGTAAAGAAAACAAAAATCCTCACAACTAAACCAATAAATAACATCATGATGAATGGAGAAAAAATTGAAGTGGTCAAATTCTTCATTTTGCTTGGATCCACAATCAACACTCAGTCAAGAAATTAAAAGATGCATTGCATTAAGCAAATATGTTGCATAAGACATCTCTAAAGTGTTAAAGAGCAAAGAAAGATATAAGTCTGAGAACTAAGATGTGTCTGACTCAAATCATGATATTTTAAATCACCTCATATGCATGTGAAAGTTGGACAATCAATAAGGAGGATCATAGATGAATTGATGCATTTGAATTATGGTGTTGGAGAAGAATATTAAAAGTGCCATGGATGACCAGAGAAACAAACAAATCTGTGTTGGGAGAAGTACAACCAGAATACTTCTTAGAAGCCAGGATGGTGAGGCTGCCCCTCTCATACTTTAGACATGTTACCAGCAGGGACTAATCCCTAGAGAGAGATATCATTGGTAAAGTGGAGGGTCAGCGAAAAAGAAGTCCCCAACGAGATGGATTGACATGGTGGCAGCAGCAATGGGCTTAAATGTAAGAATTGTGAGGATGGTGTAGGACCCGGCAGTGTTTTGTTCTACTGTACACAGGGTCGCTGTGTACAGTAGAAAAAAATTAAGCCTCAACTTGCAGTATTGAAGGACTTAATGGGAGCCTTGGTGTGGTGCTGAAGGGTAAGAACTTGGTGTGGTGCTCAAGGGTAAGTTGGAACCAACTCAACAGCACCTAACATATAATTTATTGAATGTAAAACTAATCATCTGCTCTGTAAATTTCACTCAATTCACAATAAAAAGTGTTTAAAACAAGTTTGCTGGAT
The DNA here is from genome assembly GCF_000296735.1 of Chrysochloris asiatica. Taxonomy (NCBI): domain Eukaryota; kingdom Metazoa; phylum Chordata; class Mammalia; order Afrosoricida; family Chrysochloridae; genus Chrysochloris; species Chrysochloris asiatica. Next base: position 15,729,150 of record NW_006408578.1, read on the forward strand.
TGCTTCTTAGAAGTGTTAAATGATGGCAAGACTTTGTCTGTCATACTTTGTGCATGTTATGAGGCGGGACCAGTCCAGGTAGAAGGACATTAAACTTGGCAAAGTCGAGGGTCATTGACAAAGATATTCACCCTTTACAAGATGAATTGACATCTTGGTTGAAACAAAAACAATGGGCTCAAACTTAACAATGCTTGTGACAATGACATATGACCAGGTAGTGTTTCCTTCTGTAGTACATAGGGTTACTATGAATTAGAAGTAGCAAGTCCTGGTGTGGTGCCGTGGATTAATGCACCAGACCGTAAAGCCATTTGAACTGCAAGGTTGGCGTTGAGCTCAAGTTCACCAGCTGCTACTCAGAAACCCTCTACAGGATCGCCATGGGTCAGAATCGACTTGACGGCACTTAACAACAACAACAGCACCAAACAACAAAAACAATGTGCCCAAAGTAGAACAATGGATCAACAATTTTTAAAAAGGAGCAGGAGAATAGAGCTATGATGCCAACTTTTGACTCAACTCAAATATTGACTCTATTATAGCACAACCCTGAATTCTTTCAGGAAGGTCACAAACTATGAAAATCTATCTGGAAGGGTCTTCTTAGTCTGGAAATACCACTACCACCCCAAGGACAGAGAAGGGCTAATAGCCAGCACCTAGGGAGGACTGGTGAATGAGGGGGTCTTGCCCTTGACAATGATGAAAGTCCACACAGATATTCTCATTGAGGGGAGCAGGTGAACAGTTTATCCTGCCAGCCTGTGCCCATGTTAAACTTGAAGCTTACAACAAGTTTGTCTCCATTCTTTTCATTGATAGAGAAAACCAGAGGGAGAAAACTCAGTCCTTCAGAAATCTCATTCCAGCATCTATGACAACTTTGTCATTTTCTTAAGATTTATCTTTTTTTCTCAAACAGATTATGATTTTGTAATAATCTGTGCTTTGGTCATCACACCTTGAGAGGGCTAGGCTAAAGGAGTACACTGTGTAATACATCATCCCTTCTCCTCATCATTGCTCTCTGCAAATGCTGATTTACTCATGGAGGCTACACTTTGGTCCTACCTTTTGGAGTTTTGCTCCTCAGAAAGTCTATACAGGATTGCTATGGGTTGGAATCAACTCAGTGACACATAGCAACAACAAAAATTGGATTTTTAAGGGAGTCAAAGACGAGAAGTAGAGTGTGTAGATTCAGAAATAGTTTTAGATGCTAGTACGTGAATCCCATTGAGCCTAGTACCAAGAGTGCCAATGTTTCTTCTGCACTAATACTTGTACGGAGGTGGAACACAGGCTTCACTCTGCCAAGTAGCTGGTCACCAGGCATTGTAGAGTATTCCTGTGTGCCGAATGGGCACAGATCAGAAGCCAAACCCACTAGATTCTTTTCCAACTCATAACATATAGGATTTCTGAGACTGGACATTTTTATGAGAACAGCCTTATAGACCCCAATGTCTGTCTTTGATGAGAGGCATCCTGAGCACAGAGCATTGCAACAGAAAGTGACATTGCATAGATGTCACTACACTGTAAGGAGTCCTGGTGTAGTGCTGTGGGATAAAGCACTAGACCACAAGGTTGGTGTGACCCACAAGGCTGGTGGTTCAAACTCACCAGTTGCTCCTTGGTGGTTATGTGCCGTGGAGTTGGTTCCGACTCATAGCAACCCTATACAGGGTTTCCAAGGCTGTAAATCATTACGGGAGCAGGAAGCATCATTTTTCTCCCACAGAACAGCTGGTAGTTTCAAACTGCTGACTCTGAGGTTAGCAGCCCGATTTGTAACCACTACGCTGCCAGAGCTCCTTTGTTGCTCTTTAGAAACCCTATATGGAGTCTCTGTAAGTCAGAACTGACTCAACAGCACTTAACAATGACAGTGTAAGGACACTGGCTTCCATGTAATTGATGAAAATAATTTTCATTGTTTTGCAGTCATCCCTTGTACAGACTTGCATAAAAAAACCAGGAGTCAGATTTTGCTTTGCTATCTTTTGCTTCATTTGTGTCCAGAACAGAAAAAAAAAAAAAAAAAAATTGCGGTGCCCATGGAAAAAAACAAAACAAAGTATGTCCATGTGCCTTTGTGTGTATGTGTGTGTGGTTGAGGATGTTAGATGATAAAGAGAAGAATTATACCCAATAGCCTTTCTCAAATGAAATGGCTTATCTTAAAACTGTTTGCTTCTTCTTTTTGCAGTGCAAAACTTCTACAAAACAACTTGCTCTGCCAATGCCATGCATGCCCAGCAGGGACAAGACATCTTCTTTTGCTCAAAGGATTTGCAAACTGTGAACTCTTCCCTCCAAACATCCAATTCAAGGAGGTGGTAACTCCAAAGCTCACACTGACATACCCTAGAGTAGGCTTTTGTGGTTTTGTTCCTCTCCCTTTAGGGTCTTTTTATAACAAAGCTGTCAACATAGAAACAGAGAAATTGGTACTGAGTCAAAAAGTTTCCCTAGCTTACTGTTTCTGAGCAGATGCATTCATATGAAATAGATGAAAAAATCAAGTTGTGGTTTCATGTCTACTACAGAGAATGAAAGCAGAGCGTGGATAAGCTCATCAAGGTGTGGACCTTCATCTATACAGTTGTGTCTCAACTTGATGAGCATCTGCCTGTTCTCTAACCTCACCTCTCTAGTTCTGTCTTAGTCTCCACTGCCCAGGGCTTATTAAGCCTGAATGCCTTTGCGCTTGTGATTTCCTCTGAACATCTGCCTTTCCCTTAAATCTTTGCATTGAATGTTCCTTCTTGTCATTTAGGTACCACATAAATATCACTTTTTCAGAGGCACCTTCTCTGACTTTCTATTGTAAAATAATAACTCCAGCCCAGAAACCAGGCACTATCGTGTTAGCTTGTTTTGCTTTATCACATCACTTAAAATTTGTACAATTTAAATAGATGGGCATTTAACATTGTTGATGATGCTCTGGACAAAGCTGTGCCCAGGTACTGAATCAACAGTGGTTTCTGTGTAGTTCTGTCTCTTGCTGGGTGGCACAGATAAGAACTAGACTATTAACCAAAAAGGGGTTGGTTTGAATCCATCCAGAGGTTCCTCATAAGACAGGCCTGGGGCTTTGCTTCCAAAACGTCACAGTCATTGACAAGCCTGTGGAGTCCAGTTCTTCTCTGCAACATAGATGGTCACCATGAGTCAGAATCAACTTGACGGTGCCTGGAGTTTTGGTTTTAAGTCTTGGAAAGATGCATTTTTGTGGTTCTTTCTCTCCTAACGGTACTGAGCTGTCATCTTGAGCCTCCTCTCTCCTTCCTGCTTTTTGTTTGCTTTTCTACAATCTGACATCCAGATTATACCTCTAATGCTCAGCTCACCTCTTGATCTCTCTCTTCTTGAACACTTGATTGAATACTGAGTAGATAGTGCTGGGCCCTCCAAAAGTTCAGGTGAGGTCCCACCCTTGGGCCTTCGTAGGCAGTAACTAACTGACCAGGGTAGACTGGACCAGCCACTTTACTGGTTGAGCTTGGCACTGAGGTCAGAGGTAGCTTCAGATCACCATGAGGTAAGCCAGCTAGAGCCCACCCCTAGTCACAATCAACACTCCTAGAAATTCATGTCTGGTTACAGTAGATTGGTCCACCAGCAGCCCCAAACTCTTGTACAGTTACCATCTGCATAAAAAGAAAATAGTCTAGGATCGTGTGGTATTTAAATATTAATGTTTACTTCATGAGAAGTATTAGAAATAGCTCAAATGATTCTGCTTTAGTGAATTCTATTGCAATGAAGGATCTCTTTTTCTTGGTAATATGATATTTTGTTCTTACTTGTTGCCCAATCAAGGCTGACTCATGATGAACTCATAATTACAGAGTAGAACTGTTTCATAGGGTTTTCATGCCTGTGAGCTTTTGGAAGACTTTCTTCGAAGGTGCCTCTGGGTGGATTAAGTACTCAAGTGCTTAATCTTAAATGTCACCCAGGGACTCCAAGATGATACACTGTTGTTGTTAGGTGCCATCAGGTCCATTACAACTCATAACAACCCTATGTACAATAGAATGAAACACTATCCATTCCTGTGCCATCCTCAGAATTGTTATATTTCAATCCATTGTTGCAGCCACAGTGTCAGTCCATCTTGTTAGGGTCTTCCTCTTTTCCAGTGACCCTTTTCTTTACAGTGGAAGCAACAATGGGCTGAAACGTAACAATCATTGTGAGGCTGGTGCAGAACCCAGGCAGGGTTTCCCTCTGTTGTGCAAGGGGTCACTATGATTTGGAGTCAACTCAACAGCACCTATAAATACAACAATGACTACTTTACCAAGTATAGTGTCCTTCTCCAGAGACTGGTCCCTCCTAATAACATGTTCAAAGTATGTGAGACAAAGTTACACTACCCTCATTTCTAAAGAGCATTCCAACTGTACCTCTAGCAAGACAAATTTGTTTGTTCTTTGGGCCATTCATTATACTTTCCATATTCTTCACCAATACCATAATTCAAATGCATCAATTCTCTTTTGATCTTCCTTACTCATTGTACAACTTTCACATACGTATGAAGCGACTTAAAAGACCACATCTTCGGTAAAGTTCACCTTAGTCCTCAAAGTGACATCTATGCTTTTTAACATTTTAAAGAGCTCTTTCAGCACATTTTCTCACTTCAATATGTCATTTGGTTTCTTGACTGCTGCTTCCATGGGTATTCATTGTGAATCCAAGTGAAATGAAACATTTGACGACTTTAATCTTTTCTATATTTATCATGATGTTGTCTATTGGTCCATTTGTGAGAATTTTTATTTCCTATATGTTGAAGTGTAATCCACACTAAACACTGTCATCTTTTATCTTCATTCACTAAGTGTTTCAAGTCCTCTTTGCTTCCAGCAAGCAAGTTCATATCATCTGCATATCACAGATTATTGACAAACCTTCTTCCAATCCTGATGCTGCATTCTTCTTCATACAGTCCAGCTTCTCAGGTTATTTGTTCAGTATACAGATTGAATAAGTATGGTGAAAGGATACACACTGATACATATGTTTCCTGATTTTAAGCCATGTAATATCCCCTTGTTCTATTCTAACAACTACCTCTTGGTCTAGGTACAGATTCCTCTTGAGCACAATTAAGTGTTCTGAAATACCCATTCTTTGAAATGTTATCCATAGTTTGTTATGATCCACACAGTCAAATGCCTTTGCATGGTCAATGAAACACAAGTAAATATCTCTCTGGTATTTTCTGCTTTCAGCCAAGATCCATCTGACATCAGCAATGATATCGCTCATTTTATGCCCCCTTCTGAATCTGGCTTGAATTTCTGACAGCTCCCTGTTGATGTACTATTACAACTGTTTTTAATTAACTTAGGTAAAATTTTACTTACATGTGCTATTACTGATATTGTTCAATTGTTTCTATATTCTGATGTCACCTTTCTTTGGGATGGGCACAAATATGGATCTCTCCCAATTGGTTAGCCAGGTAGCTGTCTTCCAAATTTTTTGGCATAGACTAGTGAGTGGTTCCTGCTCTGTATCCATTTGTTGAAACATTTCAATTGTTGTTCCAATATGATACACTGTACGAATATATCATATGAAGTCCAGGTGTGATGCTGTAGGATAAGCACTGGACTTCTGGGGTCAGCAGTGCAGACCTACCAGCCACTCCTTGGAAACCCTATACAGGTTTGCTATTGGTCAAACTGACTCGACAGCACTTAACAACAACATGATTTGTATATCAAACCCTGGCCCTTCAGAGTTGTCAATGGAGGGAACATTTTTACAGGAGGGAGAACTCATCACACAACTTCCTTTCCAGGATATCCACTGCTCCCATGAGGACCTCTGAGAATTTGTTTCTACCACAGGCATGCTGGCCTCAGGGATGCATAGCAGCTTCCCCTTCAACACTCTAACCTAAGGATTCTCAGTCTAGACTGCTCTTCAGACCTCCTGGAGATTGCTTTGTTTTATTTTTCACAATACAAGTCAGCCTGGTCTAATTCTATGCCAGTCCCTCTGAATTCAAAGGTTGTTGAGGAAAGTACTGGTTGGTGGACTTAGCAAATGTAGGCTGGAAAACACAGATGATTCAGGGCAATATAGAAAGTATATGTGAGCTAGGATAAGAGTGTAAAGTCTTTTAACTCATTCTCAAGTGTCCTATGAAAGAAAGTCTAGTTGTGTAGTGGTTACCAGTCAGACAGCTAACCTCAAAGTCAGCAGTTCAAAACTACCAGCTGTTCCGTAGGCAAAAGATGAGATGGATTTACAGAATTACAGCCTCAGAAACCCAAAATAACGATGCTATAAGTTGGAACTGACTCCACAGCACATCACCACCACCAAGTGTCCCATTAAGTAGCATAAATAAGACGAGACTATTTTTAAAGGGTTTCAATAAAGACCTGGAGAGAGGAAAATGAGCCAGAGAATAATCTCCAAATAAAAGAGCAGAATTCCAGCTTTCTGCATAACGGTCTCTTTCAGACTGAAAGGAACAGGAATCTGAAGACAAGCACTGTTAAATGAAAACACAGAACAAATTTCCATAGCCAAATAGATTTGGGACACTGCATTTTAAAGGGTTCTCAAAGTCTTATAGTAAAGGAACCTATTGAAATTTGTTGAACCCAGCATTTCTTAAGTGCACTTGAATGCAGAAACTCTACAAATCAAGGATATTATTAAGTACTTCTAGATTCTTTCAAAGCCCAAAACAAAGCTCAGATAGCAACTAGCATCTCTCCAGCCTACCCACTTGGCCTGGTTACAGAGCTCCTGTTGCCTGAGGAACTGCCTCCTACTTTTTCAGATGATAGTTCTATTCTGAGAAAAACCCACTTCTCATCACAAGGCCACTTCTCAGAGTCACCATGTTAGAATATACAATAAAGCTCAGGTCCCTCCAAAAACACAAACAATACAGTCGCAAAGAAGTCTTTATCTTAAACATGAAATCAATACAATGAAAAGTCTGTCCAGAGTCCCAGGTACAAATGGATAAGTGCTTGGGTGTTAGCCGAAAGCAGGGAAGGTTCAAGTTCACCTAGAAGCATCTCAAAAGAAAGGTGATCTATGTCTGAAAAATTAATCATGAAAAACCCTATGGTGCACAGTTCTACTCTGATATACACGGGGTCTCCATGACTCAGAATTGCAATTGGTTTTAAATGTTCATCTAGAAGAGCAAGAAGTAAGCTGATATGAGACATATTTTTTATGGTCAACTACCATCTTAGGATCTCTGGTAGCATAGTGGTTACGAATCAGACTGCCAACCTCAAGGTCAGCAGTTCGAAACTACCAGCTGCTCCACGGGAGAAAAAAGAGACTTTCTGCTCCCGTAAAGATTTACAGCCTGAGAAACCCTGTTCAGGGTTGCTATGGGTCAGAACCGACTCAACGGCACTTAACAACAACAACAACCATCTTATTAATTATGACAAAACAAGTAAAGGTAACTGCAAGGCTCCTTTTGGAGCATGACAGTGGGTAGTTTAGATCCTTGGCAAAACAGTCAGAGGTGACATTTTTCTCTAGAAGAAGCACCTCTTAATATCTCCATCTTCCCCAGCAAAAGAATTTGGCTTGCTCCAATTGAAAAGCACTTCCTCCTACTCTGAGTTCCCCTCCTCCCTTCTTCTTCCCCTCCCCAGGCAACTAAGGAGAAGGGGGAAATAAAGTCCCTGGTGGGCAAAGGTAAGAGCAGAGGTTGCAAGAACAGGAAGGAAAGACTGAGATTGTGGGTGAACTAGAGACTGTGGGTAAGCGCCCAGGAAGTAAGAAGAGGGAAGGAAAGTTTTTGAGATTGTAGGGTGAGGTTATATGTTTCCAGGAATCCTAGTTGAAATCTGGAATGCATTTTTCTATCCACCAACATTTCTCAACTAGGGGTGATTTTACCCCAGGAGATACTTGGAAATGGCTAGAGACACCTTTAATTGACATAATTCGTGAAAGGACACTACTGGCATTTAATGAGTAGAAGGTGTTAGTAAATATGCTGCTATATATCCTACCATGCTAGAACAGTCCCCATAATCCACCAAAAAAAGTATCTGGTTCAAAATACCAATAGTGCCAAGGTTGAGAAACCTTGTTCTAGACTAAGGACATATTAATATTTGGTTAGTAGTTCTTTAACAATTCAATCATGGTAGTTTTGAAAGACTGATGTGCAATTTAAATATTTTAATTTTCATCTGGTCAAAAAACAGGATTTAGGTGCCATTCAATCATTTCCAACTCATAGTAATCCTAATAGCGTGTATCTACTGACCTAAACAAAATGGAGTCGGCTTAGTCGTTGTTGTTGTTAGGCGCCATCGAGTCGGTACCAACTCATAGCGACTCTATGTACAACAGAACGAAACAATGCCTGGTCCCAGGCCAACCTCACAATTGTTGCCACGGTTGAGCCCATAGATGCTGTCACTTTGCCAATCCATCTCACTGGGAGTCTTCCTCTTTTTCTCCACCTTACTAAACATGGTATCATTCTCCAGCAACTCGTCCCTCCTGACGATATGTTCCAAGTATGTGAGACGAAGTTTGGCCATCCTGGCCTCCAAGGAGCACTCTGGCTGTACTTCTTTCAACACAGATCTGTTGTTTCTTTTGGAAGCCCATGACACTTTCAATATTCTCCTCCAACACCATAACTCAAATGCATCAATTCTTCTATGGTTTTCCTTATTCACTGTCCAGCTTTCACATGCATATGAGGTTATTGAAAATGCCATGGTTTGAGTCAGGCACATCTTGTTGTTGTTAAGCGCCGTTGAGTCATTCCTGACCCATAGCAACCCTGTATAGGGTTTCCGAGATGCGGCTGGTGAGCTTTAATCACCTACCTTGCAGTGTAAATGGCTTTGCAGTCTGGCACATTAACCACAGCGCCACACCAGGACTCCCAGGCACACTTTAGTGCTCTATAGATGAGGTCTGAATTGATGGTCTGTTCCACGGTCGACCCCTGGCTGTGTTTTGGCTAATGATATGGAAAACACCATCTCTTTCCACAGATGTAGTCAGTTTGATTTTTGTGTATTCCATCTTGTAAGATCCATGTGTATACTCGTCTTTTATGTTGTTGATCTTGCAAAATTCTATCATGTGATGTCCAGCATTATTTTATCATGGGATCTCCATCATCATTTCTGTCAACAAGGTCATATGTTCCAACTACTGATCCTTCCTCTTTGTTTCTAATCTTTGCATTCCAATCACCAATAATTATCAATACATCTTGATTACATGTTTGATCAATTTCAGACTGAAGAAGTTGATAGAATTCTTCAAGTTCATCATCATTTGCTTTAGTGGTTGATGAGTAAATTTGAATAATAGTGGTATTAGCCAGTCTTTCTTTTAGGCATATGGATATTGTTCTATCACAGACAGCAATGTACTTCAAACGAGTTCTTGATATGTTCTTTATGATAATGAATGTGATGCAATTCCTCTTCAATTTGTCATTTCTGGCATAGTAAACAAAGTGATTTTCAGATTCAAAATGGCCAATGCCAGTCATTTCAGTTCCTTAATGCCTAGGATATCAAGGTTTATGTATTCTATTTCATTTTTGATAATTTCCAATTTTCCTAGATTCATACTTCATACTTTCCATGTTCAGATTATGAAAGGATATTTACAGCTGTTTCTCTTAATTTTGAGTTGTGCCCCAACAACAACTGAAGGTCCCAAAGCTTTACTCTACTTGTATCATCATGGTCAACTATTCTTTGAGGAGACAGCCCTTGTATTTTGTATTTTGAGTGCCTTCCAACCTGAGGGGCTCATCTTCCAATACTGTATCTGACAATATTCTGGTGCTGACAGTGTTCCATTGTATATAAAGTGTTCAGCTGTGGGGTTTTTAAATCTTCATCAATAAGTATTTTAAGTCTTTTTCACTTTCAGAAAGCACGATTGTATCATCTGCATATCAAAGGTTGTTAATGAGCCTTCCACCCATCCTGATGCCAACTTCTTCTTCATATAATTCAGTTTCTCGGATTATTTGCTCAGCATTCAGATTGAATAAGTATACTGAAAGAATACAACCCTGGCACACACCTTCCCTAATTTTATCTTTTCAAATTTTATCTATCAAATTTTCTTCCAGAAGTTCCTCAACTATCTCCTCTGTGGACTTGTATGAGTTTTCCTGTTCTGGAATGCCAATAATTCTTATGTTATACCTCTTCACGTTGTCCAACATGAATCTTAGACTCTCTTCAGATTGTTTTATCCTTTTTTCTGCTGTTCTTCTATCTTAGTAGCATTGAGAGATTTGTCTTCCAGCTCGCTGGTTCTGGCTTCTATCTCTTCAATTCTGCTCCTTTGCCCTTTCAGTGTATTACCCATTTCTGATATTTTATAGTTAACCATTTGGTCCTCTATTTGCAGATTGTGAATTGTTTCTACTGTTATATCTATATTATTTGATTGTTCCTGTAGCACTTTGCTGACTTTTTCCTTTTTCTCCTCCACCCCTCTGTGAATCATTTGGATTTGTCTCAAAATCATTCTCCTGAATTCCTTCTAAGGCAGATCCAAAGGCTGCTCTTCTTCTAATGGGAAGTCTATGCCTACCTCCAGCTCATTTGTCTCAGTCACTCTTTTCTGTTTCTGGACATATGCCAAGATCTTTTGTTGCTTCTTGGACATTTTCAATAGTTATATGTGTTTTCAATGATTAAATGAATATATGTTGCTGTATTATTAAGCTTACTGAGTGCCTATTTGTGGATGTGTTTTGGAGATAGGCTTCCCTTTTCACGTCTCTTATTACTCAACTGTGAGTAATCTTAGCAAGTGTTGTCTATCTATGTAATGTGTAGCAACTAGTATTGGCTCCTGCCCAGATGGTAGGATTTTATAGGGTATGCTTGTAGCTTGGCTATATGGCCACAATTGCTGTCTCTTATCAGGTGATGAAGGGGGAGAAAGTTCTCACCCCAATGAAAAAAATAGGCCCAAGAAGGGAAAAAAAACAACAGAAAGAAAAGTAAAGGCAAAAACTTAAAAAAAAAAAAGCAACAACAAAAATGTAGCAAATTAGTCCAGTAGTCTTTGCTGAGTAGATAAGTGTGTGAGCACAGTGGAAACCTTCAGGGATGGGTGGGGGTGTCCACTCACACAGGCACCCCCCTCTAATCACTACCGTGGAGGTATACAGACAGAGAATGAGAAATGAGTGGAAGAAAGAGTGTTAGAAAGAGTGTTGTTGTTTTTTAAGAGTGTTCTTTCTTTTGATGCTTTCTACATGATTCAATAAGGAGCTCTGGTAGCGTAGTGGTTACGAATCGCGTTGTGAACCAAAAGGTCAGCAGTTTGAAACTACCAGCTGTTCCGCGGGAGAAAGATGAGGCGTTCTGCTCCCGTAAAGATTTACAGCCTCAGAAACCCTGTACAGGTTCGCTATGAGTCAGAACTGACTCCATGACACATAATAACAACACAACAACAGCATTCAATATTTTGCCCATTGTTGTTGTTGTTGTTTTAAAGTACCATCAAGTCGATTCTGACTCATAGAGACACTGTATAGGTTCCCAAGGGGCAGTTGGTGAATTTGAACTGCCAACCTTTCAGTTCAAACCAACCATACAGTCCAGTGCATTATCCTACAGCAAAATCCTACAGTATTTCAAGTTGAGGCTTCAATTTTTTCTTCAGTTCTTTTTAGCTTGAGAAATGCTGAACATATTTTTCCTTTTGGTTTTCTAACTCCAGATCTTTGCACATTTCAGTATAATGCTTGATTTTGTCTTCTCAAGCTGTTCTTTGAATTTCTCTCTTCAGTTCTTTTACCTCCTCATTTCTTCCATTTGCTTTAGATATCTCTATGCTGGATGAGCAGGTTTCAGAGTCTCTTCTGACATCCATTTTGGCCTTTTTCCTTCATTCTTGTCTTCTTAATGACCTTTTGCTTTCTTTCTGTATGATGTTTTTGATGTCATTCCACAACTCTTCTGGTCTTTGGTTTTTCAGTGTCTAATGCATCAAATCTGCTCTTTAGATGATCTCTAAATTCAGGTGGGTATGTTCTAGGTCATATTTTGGCTCACATGTTTTCATTTTCTTCAGCTTCAGCCTGTACTTGAATATGAACAACTGATGGTCTGTTCCACAGTCCGTCCCGACTTTGTTTTGGCTGATAGTTTGGCTCTTCCACCATCTCTTTCCACAGATGTAGTCAATTTGATTTCTGTGTATTCCATCTGGATGTCCATGTGTATAGTTGTCTTTTATGTTGCTTTAAAAAAGGTATTTGCAATGAAGAAGTCATTGGGCTTGCAAAATTCTATCATGCCATTTCCAGCATTGTTACTATAATCAAGTCTGCATTTTCCAACTACTCATCCTTCCTTTTTGTTTACAACCTTTACATTCCAATCTCCAGTAATGTTCAATACATCTTGATTGCATGTTTGAACAATTTTAGACTGGAGAGAACTTGGTTGAATTCTTCAATTTCATTACTGGCTAAAGATGTTGGTGCAAGAATTTGAATAATATTGGTATTAATTGATCTTCATTGTAGGCATATCAATATTATCATATCACAGACAGCACCATACTTCAAGACAAATCTTGAAATATTCTGATATTATGATGATGAATGCAATGGCATTACTCTTCAATTTGTCATAACTAGCATAGTAAGCCATGTGATTGTCAGATTCCAAATGGCCAATACCAGTCCATTCAGGTCACTAATGCCTAGAATATGGAGCTTTATGTGCTTCATTTCATTTTTGACAACTTCCAATTTTCCTAGATTGCTACTTCATAAAGTCCATCTTCCAATATTTAAGGGATGTTTGAAGTTGTTTCTTCTCATATTGAGTTGTGCCCCATAATCAAGTGAAGGTCCCCAAAGCATTACTCCATTCAGGTTATCACAGTCTTTGAGGAAGCAGTTCTTCCCCAGTTGTATTTTGAATATTGAAATTTGAGTGCCTTCCAACCT
>NW_006408578.1:15742374-15745088 GCF_000296735.1 Chrysochloris asiatica
GTTAAGTTGGTTCCAACTCAAAACAACCCTATATAGGGTTTCCAAGGTGAGTTTGAACTGCCAACCATACAGTTCAAACTGACTTGTGGTCATATGCTTATCTTACAGTGCCACTCCAGGACTTCATAGGTGACCCTGCTAGTATTCAAAATACTAATGGCATAGTTTCTAGCATCACAGCAACACTGAAATCACCATAGTACAATTCATATTCTGTACCTCCAGGCAAAAGCTCAAGATGGCGGCACCACTGCACGCCAGCTGACAGCCCACCTATTTCTTTCCTCTCTCTGTCACTTCTATTCCGCTTCCTCATCCATCTCTATACCATATCCTCTGAAACTCAGGATTTCAGGATCACCATTTGTATATGTTTCACTTGATCTCCCATGTCCTTATTGCAGAGAGTGTGCCTTCCTAGTTCACTATCTTGTCCTGGAAGTCACATGACTGATTTTTTTAGTTGATTTTGTACCCCACAACTTTGCTGAATTCTTGTATTAGATCTAGTTTTCTTGTGGAATCGCTAGGGGTTTCTAAGTATAGGATTATATCATCTGTGACTAGAGTGATTTAATATTTATTTTATGATTTAAATACCTTTTATTTCTCTTTCTTGCACTATTGGTCTGGTTAGAACTTTCAGTATAATACTGAATAAGCAAGGCAATAATGGGTATTCTATGTCATTCCTGTTCTGAAGGGAAAGACCCTCAGTCCTTTCCATTAAAAATAATAATTGACTTGATTTACACATATGCCCCAAATTATGTTGAAGATTTTCCTTCTATTTCTATTTGGCTGAGAATTTTTATCAGTGGTGTGTTTCTAGGAATTTGTCCATTCCATCTAGGTTTTCAAATTTGTCGAAGTACATTTTTATAGTATTCTGTTATGATCCTCTTTATCTCAGTTAGGACTTTTGTAATGTCTTCAATTTCATTTCTTATTCTCATTTTTCACTTTGCTCATTTTTTTTTCTTTTGCCCATCTAGCCAGTGACTTGTATTTTATTGATCCAGTGGAAAAAAACAGAATTTAGTTCTTCTAGTTTTGATAATTCTATTTCATTTATTTCTGCTCTCATCTTTATTATTTATTTTCTTCCAGTAACTTTGGCCTTATTTTGCTTTTCTTTTTTTATTTACCTTGTATGGCACTGCAGGATAACACATGGGGCCACAAGGTTGCTTTGAACTGAAAAGTCATCAGTTCAAACCCACAAGCTACTTCTCAAATATCCTAGATAGAGTCACTATGAGTGTAAACCAACTTGATGGCACTTAACAACAACAACACTCTGTCACTGTCTTTGTGTGTGTGTGTGATTTGAGTGAAGAGTTACAGGGCAGATCATCAGTTCTACATTCAACAAATCACACACTTGGTTTCCTCTCAGTGATTGCAATCCTTTCTATGTAACATCACTTCCTCCCTGTGTTTCCTGTTTTCATTCTTCTTTATTTTCCAATCCTGCTGAACTTTGTCCTTGGGTAAATGTTGCCCTTTTGATCTTGAATGGTAGACCAATCTACAGTATATGGACCTCCCCAGTGTTGTCTCCCCTGTATACCTATTTATTACTTTGGCTGAAATCTGAGTAAGTTAACTTCTAGACCTGAAGGGTGACTGCAAGCAAAAAACAAACAAACAAACAAAATGGTAGACATCAACCATCCTTCCCATGGAACTCTCTACTCAACTGGGCTTGATAATTTGTTGCAGTGGCCACAGAGAACATAGATACCACACTCACAGTTATGGGGTAAATTATTAGGGATGTTGTTACTTTTTGTTAAGTGTCATTGACTTGGTTTTGCCACACCAGGACTCCATTAGGGAAGTTAGCAAGTTATAACTCAGGGTAGAAATGCTAAGTGACAGTTTTCCAGTTAGGACAGCCTCTTCTCAGCCACACCTTCAGGCAAGTCCTTCTTGTCTGGCCAATGTTACAGAGTGCTTTGAGAGCTGAAATGACCATGGGCACTCCACTCCACCATAAGCACTCATCTCTAGCTCTGTCTATCACTGTCTTTTGCATAGAGAGTTCAGACCATTTATATTTAAGGTTATTACTGAAAAGGAGCTCTGGTAGCGTAGTGGTTACGACTCAGGCTGTAAACCTTAAGGTCAGCAGTTCGAAACTACCAGCTGCTCTGCAGGAGAAAGATGAGGCTTTCTGCTCCCATAAAGATTTATACTCTCGGAAACCCTGTACAGGATAGCTAAGGGTCGGAACCGACTCGACGGCACTTAACAACAACAACAACTGAAAATGAAATATCTACTTCCTTTATTTTGAAATTTTTTTGATTGCCAGATTCTCTTTATTCTCATGTTTATGTAATTTTAGTGTTTAACTCCGTCAGTTGTCTGCCAGTTTGTTGTACTGCGGTGGCTTGTGAGTTGCTGTGATTCTGGAAACTATGCCATAGGTATATTAAATACCAGCAGGTGTCACCTATGGTGGACAAGTTTCAGATGAGCTTCCAGATGAAGACAAACTAGGAAGCATCAAAAAAAGATAGAAGGAATCCACAGAGTCACTTTACCAAAAGCAAATGGTGCTGTTCAACCATTTCAAGAGGTAGCATAAGATCAAGAGCCAATGATACTGAAGGAAGAAGTCCAAGGTGAATTGAAGAAATTGGCAAATAACAAGGCTCCAGGAACTGATGGAATGAAAAGTGAAATCTTTCAACAAAATGAGGCAG
>NW_006408578.1:15750733-15756453 GCF_000296735.1 Chrysochloris asiatica
TGCCCATGGCCTTGTTTTGAGTTATGATTTTTTTCCATCGTCTCTGTCCACAGATGTAGTCAATTTGATTTCTGTGTATTCCATCTGGTGAGGTCCATGTGTATAATCATCTCTTATTTTGTCTAAAGAAGGTATTTGAAATGAACAAATTTTGCAGAATTCTAACATGTGATCTCCAGTGTCATTTCTATCACCAAGGCCATATTTTCAAACTACTGATCCTTCCTCTTTGTTCCCAACCTTTGCATTCCAATCACCAGTAATGATCAACACATCTCTTTATTTTATTTGTTTTTTAATGTTTTATTGTGAATTATGTGATAATTTACATGGAAGAACATTAGCTTTACATTCACCCTATCCTATATCATTTCATTGCCATGATTACAATCCTGTGCATGCATCATCAACCAACTGAAGGGTATACCCTGCAAGCCTGCTCCCCGGTCTTCAGCACACAGCCCCTCTCCCTTTCTGGGTCTAAACTTCCTAGCCGCTCTATCTCTCCACGTCATCATCTCTGCCTCCATCTGTGGCTTCACTACTTCTCTGGGTAGGGTCCCGTTCTCCGCACTTCTCCCTTGATTGTCCCAGGGACCTCCGTTCCTAGACTGCAAAGTTAGCCACTCCCCTCCTTTTGCTACAAAACATCTAGCTTTACATTTTCAACCCTCACAGTCAGTCCTGATAACAATTATTCACTGTTGTATCACAAGAGACCTATCCCCATCTCCTTTCACCAGCCCCACACAGACAGATTGGATACTACTCAGTAGAGATTCTACCTTCCTCCATGTCCTCTGGATCTCTTGAGAACTTGTAAGCCAGCCACTTCTTGCCTTTGCAGATCCCATCCCCAATTTTGGGTAGCCAATGTCCAAGTTGCCCATCCCTGTCTAATTTGTCATTCCCAGCATAGTAAGCCATGTGGTTGTCAGATTCAAAATGGCCAATACCAATACATAACAGCTCACTAATGCCTAAGATAGTGATGTTCATGTGTTCCATTTCATTTTTGACAATTTCAAATTTTCCTTTATTCATACTTCTGCACATTCCATGTTCCAATTACTAATGAATGTTTACGACTGTTTCTCTTCTTTTTGAGTTGTGCCCCATTAGCAAATGAAGGTCCCATGGGCTTTACTCCCACAAGCTTTACTCCATTCACATCATCACAATCAATTCTACTTTGAGAGGTAGCTCTTCCCTAGTCACATTTTGAGTGTCTTCCAACCTGAGGGGCTCATTTCCCAGCACTATATCTGACAGTGTTTGTCTGCTATTCAAAAGGTTTTCAATGACTAAATATTCAGAAGTAGTTTGTCACTCCTTCTTCTTAGTCTGTCTTCATCTAGAAGCTCATCTGAAACCTGTTCACCATGGGTGGCCGTGCTGGTACTTAAAATACCCGTGGCATAGCTTCCAGAATCACAGCAACTCACAAACCACCACAGTATGACAAACTGACAGGTGAGTGGCAGGTAATACTCAGTAGAACCTCGCTTTTCAATGATGGATGCAGGATCAGCCAGCTCTGCCAGCACAGGTTACTGCAGATAGTCTTGTTGCCACTACATTATTAAAATATTTTTCTTCTTTAATATTTGTAGGCTAAGGCGAAGCAGTTCCTCTTTGATCCCTAGACTTAAATCTGTGGTCCATAATGACAATGCAATTTAATGGAAACATTTCTATAAGTTCTAACTGCAATTTTAAAGAAGATACTCAGAATATTTCAAAATTTAATTGCCCTCACTTATACTTCTATTGTAAATATTTTTGCCTCTGTTGCTGCTTGTGCAATCACTAGAGAAGAGTCATCCTTAAGCTTGTCTCTAGACATGTGGCAATGAGCACCGACACAGTAAGGGGTCCCCATGTTCCCTGAAGTTTCACTTGCACCCCAGGATCTGCCACATTCACACCTATTTCAGGACTTCCCCAAGGAAGGCCATTTGTAAAGCCTCTTTATTTTGAAATCATTTTGGACTCACCTGAGAGCTGTTAAGAATAATATAAAGAATTGTCTCATATCCTTTGCCCCAGATCCTCAGTTACTAATATTTTATCACAATTGCTTTGTCACCCTTTCTGAAAATGTATTTCTTTTGTTGTTTTAGACAATTTGAGAGGGATTGCAAACATCATAATCGTTTAACCCTAAATACTTTAGTATGCATGTTAAAAACATAGGTCACTCTTTTTGCAATTTTATTGTTATTAAGTGCTTTTGAGTCAGTTCTGACTCATAGTGACCTTGTATGAGGTTTCTGAGGAGTGGCTGGTGAGCCTGAACTGCCGACCTTGCAGATCAAGCTAACCATGCAGTCCAGTACATTAACTCGCAATGCCACACCACAAGAATGCTCCTTAGAAGTGAGGATAGCCAGATTTCAACTGAGTATTCAAGAAAGATCACTCATTAGAAAAGGACAATATACTTGCTAAAGTAGAGGGCCAAACAAATATGAGGGAAGGCTCTAATAAGATGAATTAGCACAATAGCTGTAGCAAAGATTTCAAAGAAATTAATGATCATGAAGATGTTGACGGAATGGACAATGTTTCATTCTGTTGTAAATAAAGTTTCCTTGAGTTAGAACTTATGGAACAACAGCACTGTTAACAGAAAGGGCCTGGAATTACTTTGTAAGGTCATAGAAAATTCCCTAAAGAACTAATCCTTAAACTGAACTATGAAGGATGAATAGGGGCAAGCTAGGAGGGAGTAGTTTGTGCAAGGGTCCTGAAGAGAGATGAAGCACGGAACATTGCCTAGTTAGCAGGGAATGAGGAAATAAGCAACTTGTTTAGACTCTTTTCAAGCAACGGATAGGGACCACATTTTACATGCCTTGCAAACCACCTCAAGGATTCCAGTCTTAATACAAAAAAAACAAAGGGAGCCAGTTAAGAGTTTTAAGCAGGAGCAAGACAGTTAGATTTTTGAGTCTTTAAAATCAATTTATCAATAAATTTTAAACTTACTTATTCGGCGTATACTGCTGCAGAAAACAGATCACTGGATAATTCGTTTAGGGAAGACAAGAATAGGCCCACTGAGAAATGGTGGCCTATTGCAATGAAATGGAACGTAGCATGAGGGAGGGGTAAGTGTCAGGATCCCTCCTAAATTTATGGTCTGGACAACAGGTTCATGGTGGGCCTTTTACACTGGAGGACCTGGTATGGAATACCTGATGCCAGGTTAAGTTTGGGCATAGTGAGTTTAAGACATCTAAGTAGAAACATTGAAGGGACATTTGGATATGAGCAGCAAGCACAGAGAAAAAACAGTTTTGAGGATCACAAGCATGCAGTGGCAATTAACGCCATGAATGCAGATTGAATCAACCAAAGAGAGGGTATAGGCTGACTTCGAACTGATCCTTAAAGAAATCTGTAATTTAAAGGTTGGGTAGGAGAGAATGAGCAATAGAAGAGGGGGCTGAAAAGAAAGATCCTGGGAGGTAGGAGAAAAACCAGGAGTGTAGTGACTCAAAAATCAAGGGATAAGAGTGTTTCCTGGAGAAAGTGGTCTTCAGTGGTGAATTGCTCTGGGAGATCTGATACTTCTAAATATAAAATTGTATATTTAGCCAGATATTGTTAAAATGGCTAGTCAGGATGACAACCTGACCATGCTCATTAGACTTGACAACAAGACTACTGGTGACTTTGTTCTGGTCCTGATAGAGGAAGAAATCAGATTGGAGTGGGTCAGGGCGTGAACAGGAAGTAAGAAAATGGAGATAGTGAATATGAGCATCTTTAGTGTATCCTCACAATGTCAAACACACAACAGGTACTAAATAAATACTTTGGGGATTAATTATTTCAGTTCACAAATACCAAGTAGCTCTGGTAGCATAGTGGTTACAAGTCGGGCTGCTAATCTCATGGTCAGCAGTTTGAAACTACCGGTGGTTCCATGGAAGAAAGATGAGACTTTGTGCTCCAGCAAAGATTTACAGCCTTTGGAACTAGATACAGGGTCGCTATGAGTCAGAACCAACTTCACGGCAGAGCACCACCGCCGTGTGCCACACACCCTTCTAAGTACTAGGACTCCATTCCTGAGCACAACAGAGAAAGTCTCTGTGACCTTTGGGGAGCTTACATTCTAGAGGGATGTAAACACTACAGAAAAGACATACTGCATAGTCTATTGGGAGCAGTGGTTGTTCAGTGGCAGAATTCCAAGCAGTTCAATTCGAAAGCAATGTATCTAATTCTAGTACACCTGCCACCCATCTAACAGAAAAGACTTGTGTATTGCTATGATGATGAACAGGTTTCAGGAGAGCTTCTAGATCAAGAGAAGCTTGGAAGAAAACCCTGGTAATCTACTTCTGCAAACCAGTCAATGAAAACTCTATGGACCACAATGGTCCAATCTGCAATAGACCATGGGACAGTACAAGACTGGGAGCATTTCATTTTGTTGTGCCAGGGGCCACCATGAATCAGAGACACCTATCAACATTTCAAACGTTGAGTTTAATACCTACCATCTTGACATACATTCTCACCATGACTATATCATGTCATTGGAAGATAATGTTCTTCATGAACGTGAAGCATCCTGCAACTTTAGTTTTTCCCTCATTATAAAGTGCTAGGCAGAGTTCAGAATATTTCCCAGCTTAAGAAACCATAAAACTAGTCCCTGCCCTCATTCCAACTCAGAGTGTAGCAAAACTGACAGTAAGAGTAGAAGAGAAATGAAGATTTTCCTACAGTAATAATCGCCACCCGATTTCCCCACCTCTCAGCATCTTCCCCACTTCACTCTGCCTTACCACCCAGAACTCGGATCCATGCTATTATCAATAGTCAGTCGCACCAGTTTATACTAAATTAGTTCCTTTTTTCAGGTTCAGGAATATTGTAGCAGAAATTCTCTTTCCATATCATTAACTCTTCTTCCTCAGGAGATCATTAACATCAGCACAAAATGTGCTATTATTTCTTTCATTAAAAATACCTTCTTTTCCCATCAAATTTCTTAGCTCGCATTTATTATAGAACAACTCCTAGAAATACTTGTATACACTTGCTGTATTTGATTCCTTGGCTCCACTTTTTCTGAAATACATTCTCACTGCTCCCATTATTGCCATATCTCCATCTTTATTGTATGTGATCTACTAGCAGCATGTGGTGTTATTCATCACTCCTTCTGTCTCTGAAACCATTCTCACTTGGTTGCCAAGACCCCATCAGTTTACCAGTTGCCATCAAAAGGGTTCCTACTGATGGCAACCCCATAGGGTTTTCAATCGATACTTTTCAGAAGCAGATAACCAGGTCTTTTGTCTTCTTGTTGCTATTGTTGTTGTTGTTAGATGCCATCGAGTTGGTACCGACTCATAGCGACCTTATGCACAGCAGGACAAAACACTGCCCAATCCTGGGCCAGCCTCACTATTGTTGCCACACTTGAGCCCATCGATGCTGCCACTTGGTCAATCCATCTCATTGGGGGTCTTCCTCTTTTTCTCTGACCCTCCATCTTACCAAACATGATATCCTTCTCCAGTGACAATACGTCGGAAGTATGATAGACGAAGTTTGGCCATTTTGGCCTCCAAGGAGCACTCTGGCTGCACTTCTTCCAAAATGGATTTATTGGTTCTTTTGGCAGCCCATGACACTTACAATATTCTTCTTCAACACCATAACTCAAAAGCATCCTTTCTTCTACGGTCTTCCTT
>NW_006408578.1:15756553-15760198 GCF_000296735.1 Chrysochloris asiatica
GTTGAGAGAAGTGCAGCCAAAGTGCTCCTTGGAGACCAAGATGGCCAAACTTTGTCTCTCATACTTTGGACATATTGTCAGGAGGGACCAGTCACTGGAAAAGGATATCATGTTTGGTAAGGTAGAGGGTCAAAGAAAAAGAGGAAGACCCCCAGTGAGATGGTTTGGCAAAATGGCAGCATCAATGGGCTCAAGCTTGGCAACAATTGTGAGGTTGGCCCAGGACCAGGCGTTGTTTCATTCTGTTGTACATAGGGTCACTATGAGTTGGTACTGACTCGATGGCACCTATCAACAACAGTGTTTAACTAGTTTTTGTGGTGAACCTTTTAAATTTCTTCTTTTTGCTCTAAGTATTTTCTTAGTGGTTATCACAAACATTACATTATACAATTTGCAATTACACTAAAATTTAACATACAAACAACAAATAACATACAATATTAACATAATAAAAGTATCCCTGTTTTGTTCCTCCCTCCCTCTTTTCTGTTGGTCAGTCTTCATTGACATCATCATACATTCTATATTCAATAGGTCTAATTTTACTTACTTCTTAGACACTTGGCATTGTATTGTTTGTGGAACTTAGCAATTGAACTATTCTCTGATATAGTATTACATACTTTCTTTTTATTTGGCCATGCTGTTACTTTTTTTTTTTTTTTTTTGAGATCTCTCTCTCTCTCTCTTATTTCCCATGTGTAGATTCAAGTATTTGTTTAATGTTATTTTCTTTCTGTTTGGAGAATGTCCTTAAATAATACTTACAGAACTGGTCTGAAAGTGACAAGTTCCCAGAGTGTTTATCTGAGAATATCTAAATTTCATTTTTTTTATGATAGGTAGCTGGGTAAAGAATTCATGGTTGATAATAGTTTTCTTTTAATATTTTGTATATGTCACTCCATTATCTTCTGGCCTCTAAGGTTTCTTATTAATTTTATTAATTCTTATGGTGAACCATTGATAAATGATTTTTTCTAATGAATGAATCCAAACAGTTGGACATCTTATACAAAAGCCACATCTTGTATATGCTTCCACATCTACAGCATCTTGTCCAGAACTTTGCATACAGAAAAGATTCAATACTGATGGCTAAGTGAATGAATCAGTGAATGTGAGTGAATGAATGAATTGGCAAACTGCATCAACATCCCTGTGTTAGACTGTGAACAGTGAATAAGTATATCTGCTGCTTTAGAAGATATTTGAACATGTGGAAATATTTAGGGCCTTACTGCTGCTATGTCTCTTAGATTTTCCTTGCTGGAACTTTCTCCTAGGATATCAGGTGAAAAACATAGATTGGGTGCTAGAGACAGCGGCTCTTAGTAGAACTCCAAGTCCAAACTGAGGAAGTGACTGCTCCTATCCTTTCAAACCACTTTCTAATAATGTTCTTGAAGACAGACAGACTCTTGTGGCATCAGTTAATATTATGGGGAATCTGATGACATCAGTAGCTTGGAGGAGGGGAAAACAGTTTTTGCTACACAATTCGGTCTTTCCTATTCCCTTCTATAATGTTGATTTTTAAGAGCTGTTAAAATTAATAAGCTCTATTTCCAGAATGATATATCAAAATCAAACATTATTATCATCCTTCAGTTCTCAAACCTCTCTCCTGTGGGCAATATCTTAGCCTTTCTCAGCTCCACAATAAACCTTTGCATAAGTATCAGGCCTCTAATTAGGGATTATTGTCACCTTGGAGGTTCCAGAACAGCAAACCAACAACTTTAGGTTAGGAGATTCAAGGCACACCACCATCTGACAGACTCACTGATTGTAGTGGTTTGAAGAGAATTCCAGAGGATGTCTGATGTAATCTCCATCTCTAGCTGTGGCAGGAATTGCATGAGACCACTGACAGAGCAGTATGTGGATATGTGTGAGGATGATTCCATGCTGAAGGACGCTTGTGTGGGTGGATGTGTGGATTGTTGGGTATAGATGTGAAGGTGGGTATAAAGGCAAAAGAATGTCTACTCTGTCCACCCAGACTTTTGAAAGGGAAGTGTTAATCTGTCTTTGTTTGATTACTCATTTATTAACTCAGGATTTAGTTTTTACTCTTCCCACTTTATATGCAGTGTACATCTGGTATGGCTTTGTTGGATCAGCACTTGACTGTGAACCACAAGATCGACGGTTCAAATCCACCAGCCGCTCCTTGGAAATCCTGTTCAGGTTTGCTATGAGTCAGAACTGACTCAACAGCAGTTAAAAATGACAACAACATCCATATCCATATCTACTTCTATCCCTCTGTCTACATAGGGCTGGGAACATGGTGGCTCTGGATAAGCACTGGACTGAGGAGCATAAAGTTGGCAATTCCAGTTCACCAGCTGTTCCATGGGATAAAAATGAAGCTTCCGGCTCCCACAAAGATGTGTATCTTGAAACCCAATGGCACTTAACAGCAACAACAAGAGCTACATAGGGCAAAGGGCGCAGAAAAAAAGAAGGTTCTCAGAGCCATCACTGGAAACTAAACTGAAAGTCAGACTCCTCTGGCTGTGCCTGATGAACCAATGGGAGGCCCAGCGATACTCAATTGTATGAGGAACTGAGGAGTCTCCTGGGAGTAAGTCAATATGTTGTGGCTAGAGAGGAGCAGAGAGCTTTGGGGGTGCCATGGTTCACTCTCCCACCCCCAGACTTCACTGAAACAAAGCCTAAATCTTTTGGAGTACAGAAGCAGAGGGATAGGAAACAAAACAGCAATTTTTTCCAGGTTGATTCACAGTTAACCTAACTTGGGTATCATCCTAACAGAACTAGCAGAGCAGTCCAGTAGACAAGTAAGAAGGAATCCTTTCCTCACTTAGAAGTGGTTGCTCTCAGCCTAACATGCTTCCTCTGTGGAGGTCAGCAGATGCCTGCAATAAACAGGCTTATTCATAACCACATGTGAGGTACTTCTTGAGGTCTCCCAGAAACACTCAAAAGAGCGTTAGAAATACTAGAAATATCTACCAAGACTCCTACACACACACACACACAAAATAGATACATTTGCGTACCCTACAAAATACACTTTTTGACCGACTGTCAAGTGAATGAGTATTACATGATTATTTGACCAAAGTCAAGGTCAAACCCTGACATCATGACTGTCATGGAATGAACTTCTGGGATACAGTAATAATTCAAAAGCAGTGTTTTAAAAATAGTCATTTTGGTAGAGATTTTAAGAGTCAATGTTTAGAAAAAGTCTGACATTATGATGTTGTTGTTAAGTGCTGTCAAGTCAGTTCTGACTCATAGCCACCCTGTAGAGGATTTCTGACCGTGTGGTTCACATTATGGTGGTGGTGCTAGTGGTTCTGCACTGTGAAGCCGGTTCCGACTCATAGTGACCCTGCAAAGGGTTTTCAAGGCTGTAAATCTTTACAGACCAGAAAGCCTTGTCTTTCTCCCAGGAACGGCTGGTAGTTTCTCCTAGGACCTTGAGACTGGCAGCCCATTTTGTAACTACTATGCTATCAGAGCTCCTTGGTTTGTATTACATAGCACAGGAAACCCCCACTTTTTTAGCATTTCCAGCTACAGGTTACTCATGGGTCCCTCAGTCGCACATTGCAATACTTGGTTGTTGTTGTTAGGTGCCATCGAGTCAGTACCAACTCATAG
>NW_006408578.1:15767248-15779010 GCF_000296735.1 Chrysochloris asiatica
AAATCCTCACCACTGGACCAATAAACAACATTCTTATCAATGGAGAAAAGATTGAAGTTGTCAAGGACTTCATTCTTCTTGGATCAACCATCAACACTCACGGAAGCAGCAGTTAAGAAATCAAAAAATGTATTGCATTAGGTCTTTCGTCTTTATGAATTTGAACCTCCAACCTTTTGGTTAGCAATTGAGACACTACACCACACAAACCTCCACTGACAGATGGTAACTGTGCATGAGATGCACTGACCAGGAATAAAACCTGTGTTTACCACATGGAAAATGAAAAGGCTACTACTCAACTACCTTGCACCCAACATTTGAAATAGGTCACAGTATTTGTGCATAATTTCAGTTTTATTATTATTGTTATTGCTATTCCTTAGAGGCTCCAAATGCTAGGACTAGCTTAGATCTCTCTCATCCCATGCCTGTTTTAAATGCTGATTACTAGCTTCCTCACATCGAATGCACACTGAACCTTGATGAAGGCCACTAGTTCTTTGCAAAGGTCCCAGAGCTATATGTGGTTGTTAGGGGAAGAGGCTGAGGCAGGTGTCCCCCATGTAGTTATTTTATTCTCTTATACCATGGAGAGTAAAGAACTCATTGCCTTGTTATTTAACATATATATTCATCCCCTTATGTTCTGAAAATGTAGTTAGATCTGGGATTTTGATTAGACTTTGGTCCAATGCAGTAATACATCACAGTTAAATTGCATTGCATCAAGGGGTACACAGTGCCTGCCTATCCCATTTCCACTGAGGCTAAATATAACCAAAGGTCTGCATCAACCTTTCAGTTCATGACTTTGAGTAGCTAGTAATGATCATTCCATTATTTCAAGAACAACCAACCATTTGTCATTGAGTCTATTCCAACCCATGGTGACCCCAAGTGTGTCAGATTAGAACTGAGCTCCATAGGGTTTTCAGTGGCTAATTTTTCAGAAGTAGGTTACCAGAATTTTAAGGTGACTCTGGGTGTACTCAAATCTCTAGTCTTTTGGTTAGTAGGCATTCACTGTACTACCCAGGTACCCCTATTATTTTCCACAGGGTTTCAAAACGATTTCTATTCTGACAAGTCTCCTTCATTTATTTATTAATTGTGATTTTTTTTTTTCTATAAAGAACTTTTTCTCATTAATTCTTTGGCTGCCTTGGTTGCCCTAAAATATAGTTTAGGAAAACTCAGATAGATGATTTATTCTTTTTCTTTATTTATACATTTGTCAAATAATGGTTGGTGCTCTGGCAACTTCCAAAGTTTCTAATCCATTGAGGATATTTTTAAAATATGTTTGGTGGGTAAAAAATTATTATGAGCCTGGGTATTTTTATATATATGATATTATTCAATCCATTTCAGTCTTTTTTTAAAAATTTATTATATTGTCCCAGTGTTAGCCAGTGAGAACTCATCATTTTGACATGACTCTAATTGTCTTTGTTTCTTTCCTTTCGGTCTCAATTTGTGCAATTTCTTCCACAGACCTCTAAATAACCACTTTTCTAAGAAGTCCTTTGCTTTGGGTTGGGAAAGACTTATAGAATTTACTAACTTGTTTTCTAGGTTCTCCTTATTCCTTCATGGGTCCACCATAAACAGCCTTGCCACATGAATCTTCCTGACACCCCAGATGTATGTCCTCCTCCTGCTAAATACTATTCAGTGAACTTTTGTTGCCAACAGAACACAAGCTGTTTACTTTAGTCTAGGATTCAGGCCCAATACCACAGGCTTTGCTCTTGTCTCACACAAACACTGCACAGAGCCATGCTGGTGTGCTGGTTCCCAAAGGTCAAGCCCAGTTCCATAGCAGTGTCTGTGCTTGGGGATAAGCCAGGAGGCTGGCTGGAATATGAGTGATTAGAAGACAATGTGAGCACCAGCTTTTTTTTTTTTTTTAATTACCTCTGTGTTGGGATGTACACAAAAACACTCAGGAATACATAACAATTTATACAGCTGAAGGGCACATTCTGCAACTATCTTCTCTGTGAACTTGTGTGATTCTTCCTGCTCCAGAATGGCAATAGTTCTTAAGTTATTCTTCTTCATGTTGTCCAACATGAATCTTAGACTTTCTCCAGATTTTTTTATCCTTTTTTCTGCTTGTTCTTTTATCTTAGCAGTACTGAGAGATTTGTATTCCAGCTCGCTAGTTCTGGCTTCCATCTCTTCAGTTCTATTCTTTTGGCCTTTCAGTGTATTGTCCATTTCTGATATTTTATTATTAATCATTTGGACCTCTTTTTGCAAGTTTTGAATTGTTTCCAATGCTGTATCTGTCTTATTTAATTGTTCCTGTAGCACTTTCCTGACTTCTTCCTTATTTTTCTCAAGCTCTTTGAGAAGTGTTGGATACATTTCAATATTATTATTTTTCTGACTTTCTTCTCAGGTATTTTCAAAGCCTGCCCTCCTTCCAATGTAATGTGCAAGTCTATTTCCTGCTCATTTGTCCCAGTCACTTTATCTGTTTCTGCACATGTGCCAATATGGTTATCTCTTTCTTGGGCATCTTCAGTAGTTAGCTGTGATTGCAATAGTTAAATGAATGCATGTTGATGTTTTATTGTGCTTTCTGATTGCCTCCAGGTAGATGTGATCAGGAGATGGGCTTCCCTTTTCATTGTTCTTATTACTCAACTCAGCGTAACTGTAGCAGGTGTTGGCTACCTATCTGGAGTATGGCAGCTGGCATTGACTCTTGCCTGGATGGTGGGATTTTATATGGTGTGATTGTAGCTTGACTATATGACCACAATTGCTTGGTAATATAGGGAGGGAATGAGCCCCCTAAAAGGAAAAAGGGGACCAAAAACCTAAACAGCTGCATCAAAACTACATATTGGATATTAAAGTATATAATCACAGAAAAAAGAAAAGAGGAAAAAAAATTCTGTAGCAAAATATGAGTATAATCTTAACATCCCTTTCTGGACTTCTTGTCTTTAAGGCCACCTGAGAAATTTCAAGATTATCACTGTTGGTCATTGTGACATAACTCCGGAGTGAATTTTCAACCTGTTTCCTTTTTGGTCTGTCTCTCTCCCACTCCACAACCCCTGTTCAAGCCTTTTTCCTAGTGATAAACAGATCAGGGCTGGCTGTGGTCATTTTAAGCAGTGTCCCTTCTTAGTGGTTTTTGCTGAGCAGATCCATGCACATGCATAGTAGAACCCTTCAGGGGTTAGGGGGTGTTCACTCATTCAGGCACCCTCCCTACTCACCAGAATGGAGGTGTGCAGACAGTGAGAGACCAATGACCAGAGGGGAGAGTAAAAAATGTCCATACTTTTATCTCCGAGACTGGGTCAGATGTCCACGGTGGGAGCGCTACTCTGATCCTTCCCCCACTCTGTCTTGCTCAAGATGGCCGCTCTGAAAGACACTGAGGCTGGCCAATCAGAAAACACCACTTTTCTTGCTTCCACTACAAATTCCACTGGCTGTAACTCTTCAAGCTTTCTAAATATTCCTTTATATGTAGTTCAGAGTTCTGGGACCATCCCCTGAACCTGCTTCGTCCAGTATTTTGTGTCCTTGTAGTGAGGTCCTCACTGCACTTCTCCCCTATCTACCATCAAGCCCCCTGAGCACCAGCTATTGCATGGGGTCAGGGAGTCTTCATGCACAGGCCCAGGACTGACCCAGCCGTGAGGCTTGCTAGCTAGGAGATTTATGCAAGTAAACTGTCCTCAAAAAGGAGATGACTGTGTAAGTCCCTCAGGGCTGTTCAGAGATTAAGTGACATGCAAATCACCTGGCTCAAGACCCATAGAAGGTAATAAAGAATTGTTCTCTAAATCACTTGCCCTCAGTTATATAATCAGATGACTTAAAATATAAAAATTCTGAGTTCTTCCTAAAGTACTGCTGCTATTTTTACCTGCCTTTTCATAAAAGGTTACAGTCTGTCCTGTTGTGGGGTAAGGGCAGTCCTGAGTCACTTCCTCTCCTCGCTGAGTTGTCCCTTATGTGCCTGGTTGGCTGGGAGCCAGTCTTCTCCTGGGGAGACTTCCCAGGCCATGAGGACTTGTGCTCAATGACACTCAGGCAAGTTTTCGAAAAACCTCAGACTTTGAAGGGAACTGGGCTAGTTGCCCACTTCCTGAATTGATCACACATTTTTACTTCCCTCACACCCTATCCTGAGATTGACAAAGCCTCCTCCCAATGTTAGCAACAAATAGGCAGTGGATGATATTACAATTTGAGACTAACACATTTGCACTTAATGACAAGACACATTAGTTCTTTAAAGGCAAAAATGAGTGTAGTGATTCACAAATCTACATATGGGAATGACCAGAGCCTGAATCCCACCCCAGAGACTCTAATATAAATGGTCTGGGAATTTTTAATAACTCCCTCGGTGATCCAGTGTACAGAGAAATCTGAGAACTAATGTGAGGAAAGTGTGGTTTCTCTTTCCCTAGCAGGTGTCAAATCAACTGGGGGCTACAGAGGAAAGCTTGTCTCTCTCTGGCTCCCAGGACTCTTCCCTGTATGGGGCAAGGATAGAAGTGCTTGCCAGGTCATGAAGGACTCAGGAGCCATGTTGAGGAGTCTGGGCTGGATCTGGAACAATCCATTGTCATAGACTGGGCCTCAGTCTCCTAGACTCTAAAGTTCTCCCTGGACAGCTGCTAGCAGTGCATTTACAATCTCTGAAGACTCCTCTGGCTCTATGCTTTTAACGTTTCATTGTTAGCTACGGGGGCACTGGTGTTTTAATGGAAGAATTCTTGCCTTCCTTGCAAGAGGCCAGGTTTGGTTCTCTGCTTTCATTCAAGATCCACTTGATGTCATCAATAATATCCCTTATTTCACACCCTGTTCTGAATGAGGCTTGATGCATTGTCAATGTACTGCTGCAATCATTTTTTAATTTTATCTTTAGAAAAATTTTCCTTGCATGTGACATTAGTGATATTTTTAGATGATTTCCACATTCTGTTAGGTCACCTTTCTTTGAAATGGGCACAAATATGGATATCTTCCAATCAGTTGACCAGGTAGTTGCCTTCCAATATTTTTGGCATTAGAAAGTGAGCAACTCCAGCACTGCATCAGTTTGCTGATGCACTTCATCTCTTTTTTGTTTTAACTCAATCTGCTCCTGTAAAGATTTACAGCCTCAGAAATGTTGAGGGTCACTATGAGTCAGAACCTACTCCATGGCACATAACCACCACCACCGTCAGGTGAGCCCTTGTAGTGCTGGGGGTTAAGCATTGGGGGATTCAAGGTCACCAAGGTAACTGTAATGCTGATGACTCACTCCTGAGAACCACTTTCCCTGAAATCTGGGTGGCAGCTTCCCTGGGTTTCCTGGACTGCTAGATTTCCGGAGAGCAGAACTTGACCTCCCCAGTAGTTATGTGATTGCCTGGGTTAACTCTTTCTGCTTGAAATGCTTGGTCTGTCGGCTTTTTTTTTTTTTTTTTTCCTGAATGTACCCTGACTGTGAGAACATTTTCATTTTAAAGGGCACGTTAGGGAATTCTCATGTAGCTTTGTTCACCATCACTTCTATTGTGAACCTGAGCCCCAGGATTGTGGAAGTCTTGAAGGGCAGATGGAAATCCCACCCTGGGGCCCAAGAGAGTGGGAAAAGTGTACAATACAGGAAGTTCATTAAAACAATGGTTGGTATGGCCTCCTGGTGTGGTGCTGTAGGATCAGTACTAGGGTGTGAACAAGGTCAGCAGTTCAAACCCACCAGTTGTGCCTCGGGAACCCTATACAGAGTCACCATGAGATGGAACCTATTCAATGCCCTTAACAACAACTGGATTGCCTATTAAGGCTGTTGGCTAATTCTCACAGATGCAGGTCACTGAATTCTCATCTTTCACGCAAGGGTCCTGAGTTAGATTCTGGGCCAAGGTGCCTCATACACCTGTGAGTCAGTGAAGGTTGGTGTGCTATAAGAGAAGCACTGGACTGCTAACCACAGAGTCGGTGCTTCAAATCTGAGACCCTAAGTGCAGACATTTTGAGAGCATAACTGGCACTGTGGGGTAAGCACTGTATCTACAAGCTCAGTTTGATCCATAAGGTCAGGATTCAAACCCACCAGCCACTCCTCAGAAACCCTACACAGAGTCGCAATGAGCCAGAACTGAATCGGCAGCACTTAATACCACCAACAAATGTAAATATAATTAAACACTGCCTGAAAGTATCTTCTACACACCCTCCAACTTATACGTGTGATTTCAGTAAGTTAAGTAGGTTCCAACCCATAGCGACCCTGTACAGGGTTTCCAAGGCTGTAAATCTTTACGGGAGCAGAAAGCCTCATCTTTCTCCCACGGAGCAGCTGGTAGTTTCAAACTGCTGACCTTAAGGTTTGCAGCCTGATTCGTAGCCACTACATTACCAGAGCTCGAGATGTTAATAATTGCCTGGCTCTGCTTGGAGACCGGTACCTGTTCTGATAAGGAGCGATCATCTGGACAAACAGATGTCGGGATAGTTAATCATGCCCGCCTTGAGATGTTTATTGGGACCTCATGACCACCTGTGACTTAGTGTAAATGCTAGAATTGTAGCTCCCTTTACATGTAGTATGTGAGCGTCCTCATCAAGAAGTAGTAGGAACTTTTTTACAAAGATGGTACTGAAAGCAAAGAAGGACGCTACTGCCAAAGCTGAAGCCAATGCAAAGGCGTTGAAGGTCAAGAAGGCAGTGGTGAAAGGTGTCCACAGCCACACACAAAAAAAGATCTGCACGTCACCCACCTTCAGACGGCCCAAGTCTCTGAGTCTCCGGAAGTAGCCCGAATATCCTCGGAAGAGTGCCCACAGGAGAAACAAGCTTGACCACTATGCCATGATCAAGTTCCCTCTGACTACTGAGTCAGCCATGAAGAAGATTGAAGATTACACACACCTGTGTCCATTGTGGATGTCAAGGCCAATAAGCACCAGATCAAACAGACTGTGAAGAAGCTCTATGACACCGACATAGCCAAAGTCAACACCTTCATCAGGCCTGATGGAGAAAGGAAGGCGTATGTTTGACTGGCTCCTGACTACGATGCTTTGGATGTTGCCAACAAAATTGGGATCATCTAAACTGAGTCCACTGGCTGATTCTAAACATAATTTTTTTTATTAAAAAAAATAATAATAAAAAAGTCATATAAAAAGTTCTCATAACTAAGAGTCATTCAATTCTTGGCTGAGGGTGTTCTGAAGGTCAACTCCCTAATAAAGGCTTTTCTCTTTCTTTGTTTTTCTGAACTGTTTGTTAATTGGACTCAATTGCTCTAGGACATCAGACCCAAGCTTTGGGTAACAAACCCACCTGTTGTTCCTGGGAAACCCCACACAGGGTTGCTGTGAGTCAGAACTGACTTGGTGGTACTTAACAACAACAATGATGCTGAACAGGCTTCAACGGAGCTTCAACACTAAGATGAGCTAGAAAGAAAGACCTGGCTCTCTACTGTTGGAAACCAGCCATATCAAAACCCATAATGGCCATACAGTGGCGGTGAGTCAGGGACCAACTTGACATTAGCTAACAAATACTGAGAAAATCCGTTGTCATTGTGGGAGAGGGCATCATGCAGATCCAGTTTAAACTAGAATATATCTCCTATATAATTAGAAATACTACACAATGTGGAGTCCTGGTGTGGCGCTATAGGATAAGCACTGGAATGAAAGGTCGTTTGAACTGCAAGGTCAGTGGTTCAGACTCACCTGCTGCTTTGCAGAAACTCTAAACAGGGTTGCTATGAGTTAGAACCAACTCGACAGCACTTAACAACAACAGCAACAACATGCAGTGTGGATGTGCAGTCAATTGTATTGTTTGTTCTATTTCTTCACTCCCTGTGATGGTGATTATGTGCCGTGGAGTTGGTTCTGACTCATAGCGACCCTGTACAGTGTTTCCGAGGCTGTAAATTTTTACAGGAGCAGAAAGCCTCATCTTTCGCCCATGGAACAGCTGGTAGTTTTAAGCTGCTGACCTTGAGGTTAGCAGCCTGACTCATAACCACTACGCTATCTTTGATATAGTGCCATAATCTCATAGTTAAGTGAAATATATCTACCTGTCCCTTGACTTTGGGCTTAGCCACGTGACTTGATTTGACCAATGGGTTGTTAGCAAACATTGCTGCAAGAAGAGGCTTTTACAGGTACTTTCGAGGTGGGGTTCATTCTTTTGTACATTTGTCATCACCATGAAGTGAATACAGCTGTATTAGATGGGTTCTCTAGAAAAGCAAAACCAGCAAACTTTATATGGTGCTGGTGGTGGTTGTGCCACTGTCTTAGGCTGGGTTCTCTAGAAAATAAATATATTTGGAGTCCTAGTGTGGCACTGTAGGATAAGCACTCTACCACTATGTTGGTTTCAACCTCAAGGTCGGCAGTTCAAAGTCACAAGCCACTCCTAGACATAGGGTTCTCTATGAGTCGGAACCAGTTCAACGGCATTGAATAAAAATAATACATATAAAGAGAAATATATGTCAAGGAAATGGCTTACGACTGTAGAGATAGGAGAGTCCCAAGTGCAGGTCAGGAGAACCAAGATCGGCGAGTAGCTCTGGAAGGCAGGAAGCCCGATACGGGCCACAGAGCAGGACCTCAGCACCGTAGCAGGGGCAGCAGCAGGGTTCACCAATTCAGTTTGTTCTGGCTGGTATCCAAGCTGGTATCTATCCAGTTCATGTGATGATTTTATGTGAATTTAAAAATCTGCATTTGAGGGTCCACAGACATCTCTTTCTCCTCTATTTTTTTTTTGTTGTTGTTGTTGTTTTTCTTTGTTTTTAAGTTTTTATTGTGAATTGAGTGATAGCTTACATATGAGAACATTAGTTTAAACTCATCCTATTATATTTTGATTCATTGCAATGATTACAATCCCCTCCATGCATCTCTCCTCTGCTTTTGAAAACTGCTCTTTGTATATAACTGTATAACGGTTTTTTCCCCTCTGTTCTTAACTTCCATTTTGCTTCCCTTGTGAAATTTACACAGAGGAGAAGTATCTTGAAGAATGAACTTAAAAAAAAAAAAGGCACGAACAAATAGAAATATACATGATCATTCATTTGGCACGGTCTTCTAAAATTTCACACTTCAAGGATAAGCAAAATTAGTATCATTCGCTTTTTAAATTGCTTACCAACATTGTAAGTGAGCCAGTGCAAGAAGAAGGGAATTGTAGATTTAAACAGCACATGACATGCAACTTTACTGAGGGTGCTGGTGAACAGAGGGCTGCTGACAAACACCAGCCCCCTGTCCCCACACTGACCACTCCTGCACCAGAGACTGGCTGGCCACCGGCACATCTTTTTGTCTATAACCTCAATACTTTGGGTAGACAAATTTTTCCACTGGCTTTTTACTGCCTACATTGAATGTCAATTATTATAAATATCAACAATCATGAGGATGCTACAGGATTGGGCAACATTTTCTTCTGTTATACAAAAGGCCCTTAAATCAGAGCTGACTTGAAAACAGCTAATAAGTTGTTTGTTAGGTAAAATCCGCTTCTATCTAAAGGGGTAGAAATTAGGGTATGTTATAACTGTTGTGGTAGCGTAGTGGTTATGAATCGGGCTGTGAGCCTTAAGGCCAGCAGTTCGAAACCACCAACTGTTCCGCGGGAGAATGATGAGGCATTCTGCTCCCGTAAAGATTTACAGCCTCGGAAACCCTGTACAGGGTCGCTATGGGTCAGAAGCGACTCGACGGCACTTAACAACAACAACAACATAATTGCTGTGGTTACAACTCCTTCCTTGAGCTCAGATAGTGTTGTCTGGTATTAAAAAGAACCTTGTAAATAGGACTCAGCCCAGTTCTCCAAACATTCAACCTGAGAGACAGGACCAAGAAGTTTCCTCCATCAATTTTTTTTTTACCATATGGGTCAAGGGAAAAATGAGAGGCAACTCTGTGGTGATTTCCACAGGTACTCTGCGGTACTTGGCCTGCTCCCCATTTCTCCCTAGGTCTTGTGTGGACATAGGATAGCCAGTTAGCATTGGGTTGAGAAAGCATGGGAAAGTAGGTAGAAGGCAAATAGGAACTACAGAGAGGAAGTGGGATAACTGTTGTTGCATGGAGGGAATTGCAGTCATTGAGATGAAGCAAAGTATGTGATTTGTTGAATGTAAAACTAATGCTCTTGTCTGCAAACCCTCATTCAATTCATTATAAAAAGGTAAAAACAAAACAAAACCCAGCCACTATGGAGCACAGTTTCCCTCTAACTCACATTGGGTTGTCATGAGTTGGAATCAACTCAATGGCAAATGGTTTGTCTAGTCATATCTTAATAAAGGCTCTGTCTTGCCTTCTCTCAGTCTTTCTGGGGTTGATGGAACTGAACAGCAATCCAAAGTTCCCATGCATCTGGCTCTAACTGATGCCTGAAGGAGGGCAGAATGGAGAATGCGATGGTATCGTGAGTTCAGCAGGGCTGCATTTTGATATCTTATTTTAAATCTGTTGGAGCTACCCTAAGCTCCCCCAGGCTACTATCTTTTATGGCTCAACACACATGCCTGTCACTGGATACATGCCATTTGGGCATTCAGTATCACAGTCAGGCCACATCACTCATGAGCCACACAGTGCCATAGCTTTTGCAACATAGCTCATCTGAAAAGCATGCACAGAACACGCTTGTCATGGCTTTAATGTGTTCAGCACCTGTCTCCCCTTTTTCAGTTTATGACACTGGGGTTTGGAGCAGATGCATCTGCTCTGTCATTCTGCTCCAAAGTGTTTCCTTCCATAACAATATGTTTGGGGGTTTCTGGTTCCTTTTTAAAAAGCATTGGAAGAATATCAGGTGATATGGTGAGTGGACCAAACTCTCAAAGTATGAATAGGGAATTTCACACAGAAGCTCCATTCAACTTGTGGAATATTGGCTTCTGACCTCTTCAAACCTGATCTACACTTTTCATTTGACCCTCAATTAGACATGACTTTACTCAGAATTGCAATGAATTCCAAAGAACAAACTCGTCCCTGAAGGAAATGACACTCGGTTGTAGGAGCTACCAGTAGTACATGGTTAATTTGATATCATGTGGTGAGTTTCATGACATGACAATAGACTGAAGGTGCCTGGGTCTTCCTAATGGACCTGAGGGGTGGGTGGTCAAAGAAGGATTACCTAGGAATTGACATTTGAGAAGTTCTTGAGAGAATTCCCCCGTAAGAAAAAGACATGAGCAGAGTGGAGATACTAGAAAGGATATTTCAGCCTAAGAAAATGGTGTGAGAAAGTCAGAGGGCTCCAGTAGATTCTCCAGCATGACTGGGACTTGGGGAATGAAGAAGGAACATTTTATTAAGCCAAAAGAAAAAAGAACGTTAAATTAGAATAATTTATGTGAAAAACGTTGAAACCTTGTCTTTGTGAATTATTCCTGAGTATGGTACTCTGAAGAAACATGTAAAAAGCCAATTGATATCAGAGGAAAACAAACAAATCATGAAAGAACCTTCTACTTCATGACAGAAGTCCAAAGGTAAACCAAAAGAAGGAAACACTGAAGTCAGAAGAGTAAAATGTCTTGTTCAAGAATTCAAACTTGAACCTAAGGTATCCAACATCCAGTCCAATCCAACAAGCTCACTTGTAAAATGTTAGAAATAGAAGATGAGAAACCATAGCATGTCTCATTTTGTTGTTGTTGTTGTCAGGTGGCATCGAGTCGGAACCGACTCATAGCAACCCCATGCACAGC
>NW_006408578.1:15780060-15812680 GCF_000296735.1 Chrysochloris asiatica
GAAATTGAGATTCTTCACAAAGTCAAGTGAAGGCATTAAAGTCTTACAGTTTCCAATGACAGAAGCAAATGTAAGAATTCCAAACCTTTTATCCTGTTCATCTAATTAACTACACAAGAGCCCTTGCTCCTCACCATAGCAAGCAAAGCAGCTCAAAGTTCATGAGCTGCTTGTAAGTGGTAAGTGGCACTATCAGTTTACAAAGAAGAATGGCGTTCTATAGAAGCCTAGGGAGATGGGGGAGCTCTGGTGTGATGTGTAGGATAAGCACTGGATTGTTAACCAACCGCAAAGCCAGGAGTTCAAACCCACTGTATACAAGATACAGCATACAACAGCAAAGACAACAGGGAGGTGGAAAGACTTGTCCTGCAAGAGTTGCTACCTATAAAAACCATATGGGAACCATTTCTGACTTCCCTTGACTTCATAGAAGAATCAAACTCAACATCAACCCAAAGCTTATTCCTGTGAAGTGGAGGTCAGACATGCTTCCATCCTACAATCTTCTTTATCCCACTCTGGCACCAACCATCCCTCCCACAGCACTTTCTGCTTCAAATTTGGGTTCAGTAATCCATTGCAATGGCCACATAACTCACAATTATGGGGTTTATTAAGGAAGTGAACAGGTTACAATTCTGGATCAAAACTAACTCAGAACACAGCAGTTCTCCAGTCAGGAATGTCTCTGTCTGCCATACTACAGGCATGCCTCACTCTTGTCTTCGGCCTCTCAGCCATATGGCCTCTTGCCTTCTGCCTCAGTCCATGGTCTTAGAGCCCACAGTTGCTCTGTCTCTCCATGCCACCACCTCTGCCATCACCTCTGCCGTCACTGATTTTCTAGGTAGGGAACTCATGCGCTTTGCTTATGTGCTTCCTCCTTCATGGTCCTGGGATCGTCCATCTCTGCTTTGGAGATGGTTCATTTTAAACCTAGCTGGAGGAACAAACTAACAAATCCCAGACTTAAGAGTCCTGAATACCCTATTTGCATAGTCCCAACCAATCACTTGGTGGGAATTAAGAAGATTTTGGATAGAAAAGCCATATCAAGTAATATCCCATGCTCCAAATCATTCACTGGAAGCTGGCCTGAGAATTCTGATTCATGGGACTACCCCAGGCTCTCCCCAGTGCCTGTCACAGATCTAATGGGCTAAGTTCTATGCTAGCCCTGTGTTAAGGAGCCCCTACCCACATTCTGGATACCAATCTCTAACACCTGGAATGTGTGAATGGCATGGAAGGATGTGATTTAAATCTTCCCAACTAGTCATAGATAGATAGACTGTCCTCTGCATTAGGTGACCCAGAGTTTCTTTCTCCACTAAATGTATACTTCTATTTCATTTAATGGGTATGGCTGTCTGTCAAAGATGCTCAGTTCTTTATGGTGTGGTTTTATTAACCTAGGGAACATTTACTTTCATGGCATATGGAGGTGACATAACAGGGCAATGTGACTTGACCACCTGCCATACAGAGGGAATTCTCTCATATAACACCCACCAACAAGTCTCTTAAAGGACCACTCGGAACCAACTTCTCAAAGTAAAAGAAAGACGCAATAAAATTTAAGACTATAAAGGCAAAGAGAGTTGAGAGAGATGCAGACAGAGAAGTAATAAATTGATGATTCAAGAGTCACTCCAGGAAATATCAATCAATTCATCACTATCCATCATTCAATATCAATCAGTCCTTCTGTTCATTATTCAGCATACATTTATCAATAGCCAACTATGTGTCAGCTGGACCTGCTGACATGCCTGATTGACATAGCATTGCTGTCCCATCAGAATCCACAAACCGAATCTGATAGTTGAAGGGAGAGATGATCAAAAAGCCAAACCTTCCCAGCAAATGCTAAGCCAGAGGGCCTCTGGCTGGCTGTCAACAACCTCCAGCTCTCCTTCCATGGCCTACTTGTTTTTTGCCCTTTGCTGATTGTTCTTCTGGATGCCTTGTGAAGAATGAGTAGGTCATCTCACTGGATGCTTTAAACATGGAAACAACTTCCAGAATTCATCTTTTTAAAATAAATAAATAGATAAATATTTTATTTTGGAATGTTTTTAGATTTTCAGAGAACTTGCAAAGGTAGTATAGAAAGTTTCTCTATATGCCTTTTCCAATTTTCCTTAATGTAAGTATCTTACATTACCATTATCATTCACTGATATCCAGACTAGGCCCTTTTTCGATTCCAGGATCTTATCTAGGATACCACAGTGCATTCAGCAGAATGATGTTTGGAGGCCCATATAACTGTAGAGAGAATTACAAACTGGAGTTATTCCTGCTATGTGTTTACAGTTAGGACTATCAGATCCACCAGATTGGCACACCTCTTCCCTTTGTTCTGAGTCTGTAAACACAGTATAAAGAATTAACAGACAACCACATATTCCCAAAAGAAGGTTTTAAGATTTTTGTTTTTGAATTTGCAAACCATTGTCTTTACTCCTGCTCCAGAAAAAAACTGTAACTCTTTCTTAGTGGGCACAGAGTCTTTCCTCCTTCCACCTCCCACCCCACTGGGGCCAGCATTCCTGCTCTATGAAGCTTATGGTATCACATAGAATGAGTCTGAAGTTCACTTTCCCCAAGGGGCATGGCAGAAGGTTCTGCCCTCTAACAAATGTGAGAAATGTGTCCTTATAAAACTCACCATGGCAGCTGAGGTGCCAGATTCTTAGTGAAGAGCTCAGATCTACACTTGCATAATACATTCATGTTATACTTTATCATGAAGAGGTTCTAACACGAAGGTGGCCAGAACTAAAGACCTAAGTTCAGACTTTAGAAATGTGTGTTCCTGAGACCCTACACTGGAGTGCTGAGGATCTTGGGACATATGCCATGATGTCTGCCTTGGAGAGGACCAACGACAGAAACACTCTCTTCTTATGAGATCTGCTAATCCTCCTAAGGAGTCCTGGTGTGGCACTGTAGGTTAATGTGCCAGATTGCAAAGTCAGTTTGAACTGCAAGGTCGGCGGTTCAAGCTCACCAGCTGCTCCTCAGAAACCCTATACAGGGTCGCTATGGGTCGGAACTGACTTGAGATCACTTCACAACAACAATAACAACAACAATCCTCCTAGGTAGTTCTTGCTAGCTCTTGTCAAGAATTCTACTTAGCCCTTATCAATTTATTTATCTGCTTAGTAGTTGTTGTTGTTGTGAAGTGCCGTCGAGTCAGTGCTGACCCACAGTGACCCTGTATAGGGTTTCCGAGGAGCAGCTGGTGAGCTTGAACCACCAAGCTTGCAGTTCAAATGCTTTGCAGTCTGGCGCATTAACCCACAGAGCCACACCAGGACTCCATCTGCTTAGTAGAGGAGATGTTTTTACAGCAGTGACAGTTGTCATTCACATGATTGCTCAATTCTTGAGTGTTTGCACACATGTTGTTGTAACCTCCCATCCAGTTGACTCCAGCTCACAACAGAACAAAGTATTGTCTGGTCCTGCAACAGCAGCATCATTCTTGATACTCTCAAGTGCATTACCGTTGCCATTGTGTTTTCCAAATGTCTTCCAACTTAGGGGGCTCAGCTTCCAGTACTACACTGAAAGAATGTGATCCAAAGGGTTGTCATTGACTACATTTTGGAAGTAAATCACCAAACCTTTCTCCCTGGCTTGTCTTAGTATGGAGGCTCTGCTAAAACCTGGCTAATCCTGGGGAATTGGGAATACTAGTGCCATCAATACCAGCATCACAGCAAGACTCAAGCCATCACCGTATGAAAAACATGGGTAGTGGGTTTTGATACAAAAATGTGTGTTTAATAATACTTGCTCTTTAATTTTTAAATGTCAAGGAAGGATAATGCACTGGACCGCAATGTCGGTTTCAACTACAAGGTCGGCAGTTCAAACCCACCAGCTGCAACTCAGGAATCCTAGATAGGGTCATATGAGTCAGAACCAATGGACTTAACAGCAATGATAATAGGATAAATGAAAAGATAAGTGATCCCAAACTGATAAGTGCTACTTTGGGAAAAGTTTGCATTTTTCTTGGCTGTGGGTAGAGCATGGGAAAAGCAGAAGTAGAGAGACTAGTCAGGGAGGACTTTGGTTCTATGAAAATGCACATCTCTTTCCCTTACACAAAGTGACTTCTCCTGCACACTTTATTTTTCTGATTCACAAATCCTTTTAGAGGCAAGTATAAGTGCAAGAGAACTTCCCTTAGGAATTTTAAAATCATTTTGTCTAGAATAAAATAGTGATTTTTTTAAGTTAAAAAAAAGTTTTTGGAACAGCAATGAAACAGCGAGCTAAACCCTACAATGTTCAACAGATTTCTGTGAACCTGGGTGAAGACCTGGTTGGCCAGCAGTGTGGAAAGATCTGGGGACTCTTGGGCCCAGAGTCAGTGACATAGCCACAGAGGACTAGAGTGGAGAGTGAAGCATCCAGCTGATAAGAAGAGAGGGCATATGCATAAGAACACCCACACTTGCAGATAATACCCACTTGACCTGGCTTCAATGACTTGGATGATCAGAGCTCAACCAGAAGAAGAAAGAAGAGGGAAAAAAGCGTAATCTGATACAATTTGATGAACTTGACCTACACCTATGGATGCAGTAGCTAAAAAAGAGGGAACAAATCCTTACAGCAAGGATCATTCCCACCCCCTCCATACACAGAGCAGACAGGGATGGGCAACTTGGACATCGGCTACCCAAAATGGGGGTGCTACAAAGGCAAGAAGTGACTGGCTTACAAGTGTTCAAGAGGGAAACTAGATTCATAGGGCATGGAGGAAGGTAGAATCTCCACTGAGTAGTATACAATCTGTCTAGGCGGGGCTGATGAAATGAAATCCAGATAGATCTCTTGTGATACAATAGTGAATAATTGTTATCTGGACTGCTTGTGAGGGTTGGGATTGTAAAGGTAGACATTTTTCAGCAAGGAAGGGAGTGATTAACTTTTCAGCCTAAGAGTGGAGGTCCCTGAGACCATCAAGGGAGAAGAGCGGAGAGCGGGACCCTACCCAGAGAAGCAGTGATGCCTGAGATGGAGGCAGAGACGATGACGTGGAGAGATGGAAGTGTTGGGTACTTTAGACACAGAGAGGGAGAGGGGCTTTGTGCTGATGACTGGGGGGCAGACTTGCAGTGTATACCCTTTGGTTGGTTGATGATGCATGGAGGGGATTGTAACCATCGCAATGAAATGATATACTATAGGATGAATGTAAAACTAATGTTCTCCCATGTAAACTATCACAAAATTCACAATAAAATATTTTTTTAAAAAAGTTTTTGGAAATCATTAGAGTACACTATTGATTTTAACTACCATATTAAAAATATTCAACCTTTCTCCACTTGGTAAGTGATATTCTGTGCTTCATTTTCTAAATGAATTACGAAATTATTTGTTAATACATAAACTGGAAATTTACAGGCTTTATGTTTATTTTTGCCTTAATGAATATTGGCATAAGTTCAAATATCTCTGTGCTTTAGCATTAAAATATGTAAGATAGGTTTATTTATATAATTTCATGGAAATTTTAATGATAATTGAAATGACAATTTTGGGAAAAGAAAGGGTTATGGACAGCTATTTACAAGCTCTTCACTGCAAATAGTGTACTTCAGGGTGGATAGCAGACATTGGTAAGGTGGAGGGTCAGAGAAAAGAGAAAGACGCTCAATGAGATGGATTGGCCAAGTGGTAGCATTGGTGGACTCGAGCGTGGCAACAATAGGGAGGTTGGCCCAGGATCAGGCAGTGTTTCATTCTGCTGTGCTTAAAGACACTATGAGTTGGTACCGACTCGATGGCACCTAACAACAACAACAACATATAGATAAAATTAAGCAATTGGTTTGTCTGAAGTCTTGGTCTGGTCCTGTAGGGAAGCGCTGGACTGCTAACTGAAAGGTTGGTGGTTCAAACCCTCCAGCTTCTCCCTGGAAACCTATGCAGGGCCCCTATGAGTCAGAACTGATTCAACAGCACTTAACAACATTGGTTTGCCTGCTATTACCTCTGATACAAACAACTGGATAGATTTTCACCATGTGTTGAGGGAATGTTTGGGATGACATGATTTAAATACAGGTTTTGCAGCAGAAACCAACTTCTATTTGTGGCACCTAAGAAGCTCATCACAGAAAGAGGAAGTGGTTCTCCTAAACAGTAGAAACAGGTCAAACTAGAGGACCCTGGGACCACCAGCCAGGAGAGACATCTGTATGTATTTGCATGGAGGAAAAAGAAGCTGTGCTCTCAGAAATGCGCCACAAATGAAAGATCAATAGAACAGATGCATCTAGTTGCCAATGAATTTTCAGCAAAGCTATTTCTCACCTGGGGATCTCGGCACCACTCTTGGTGACCAGCAGCAGGAACTTGTTTATTTCATGCTTAGTAAAATTCTCCTGTCCAGAATGAGAAAGCTCAGCCCAACCTCACTACATGAAAAGCCAAATTGGATAGTATCCGCGCTTGGGTTCTTTTCTTTTCTTTTCCTTATTGGTATTTGAGGCTCTTAGAGATATCTCACTGTGTTGTGAAGAATTTTGATCAGATGAATACAATTTCAGACCTGATAAAGATTCCCTAAAGGCAAATTCACCAAATTAATACCATTTTTATACTCCTCATTAGTTTGTTGTATTTCTCCATTAGTTTCTTATTGCTTTCTGACTAACCAATGATCTGCTACATGAATAATTGAATAATGTTTTACTAAAATTACAAACAAGTTAAATCTTACAATGGTCAAAAATCCCAGGACAGTCTGAAGTTTTTGCTGAGCAATAAATTGAGTACTGAAGT
The DNA here is from genome assembly GCF_000296735.1 of Chrysochloris asiatica. Classification (NCBI taxonomy): domain Eukaryota; kingdom Metazoa; phylum Chordata; class Mammalia; order Afrosoricida; family Chrysochloridae; genus Chrysochloris; species Chrysochloris asiatica. Next base: position 15,786,883 of record NW_006408578.1, read on the forward strand.
CCTGGGCAGGCTCCTCTGATCTTCCTCTACCTCCACCCGCACTCACTTGATATGAGTGTATAGGATGCATACTCTCATATTGTTGTTGTTGAGCGCCGTTGAGGTGGTTCTGATCCACAGCAACCTTGTATAGAGCTTCCAAGGAGTGGCTGGTGAACTTGAACTGCCAACCTTGAGGTCCAACGCATTAACACACAGTGCCAAAACCCACAGCGCTACACCAGGACTCCACATAGCCCCACCAAAATGTACTTATGTTTTTGAACAAGCAATACTGTTCACAGGTTCAAACACTGGAAAGCAAACTGGATAGGGTGAAAAGTTTTTTCTCAAACCTCTCCCCCGGTTCCTTACTCAGATACAACTGTTATAATTGCTTGATATCCTACCAAAGACAGTAGTATGCATAATAAGCAGAGACACATATTTACTTTCTACCACTTATTTATACAAATGTACCATTTTGTATAAACTGAAACTTTTCTTTCTATTGCTTAGCAATACATCTTGAAAATCAGTCCAAATCAGTACAAAAATAAATGAATCACCCTCAGTGTCTGAGAGTTATTTGACTGTATGGATGTATCACAATTTATTTAAGCTCTTCCTTCCTGATGGACATTTAGGTTGTTTCCAATTTCTTGCGATTACAAATAATGCTTCAATAATAAATAACTTTGTTAATAGGTCATTTCTCACATTTCCAAGTATATTGTTGTTGTTGTTAAGTGCCTTCAAGTCAATTATGGCCCATAGCAACCCTGTACAGGGTTTCCAAGAAGCAGCTGGTGAGCCTGAATCACCAACCTTGCAGTTCAAAGCATCTTTGCAGTCCAGTGCATTAACCCACAGTGCTACACTAGGACTCCAAGTATATACGTAGGATAAATTCCTAGTATTGGAATAAATGAGTTTCTGCTGCCATGCTGTAGGATCAGCACTAGACTTCGAACCACAATGCCAGCAGGTCAAACCTACAACCTGCTCCTCAGAAACCCTATACAGGGCCTCTGTGAGTCAAAACTGACTCAACAGCACTTAACAACAACAAAAATATATACTGACTTTTGATAGATATGCTAAATTAGCCTCATTTAGGGGTTGTACAAATTTAGAGCCCAACCAGCAGTTCATGATTCAATTTTAAAAGCCAGACATACTTAACCAATTGATTTTCTTTTCTAAAAGAGAAAGGAAAGCAGGTGCCGTGACAGCTTTGGGCCCTATACACCCCATGGTAGCTCAGCTACATGTGACTTTGGTAAGTCTCCTCATTTTCCTGTGCCTCAATTTCATCTGGAAATGGACACATCAATGGGCTCCTGTACTCTCTGACTTCAAATGGGGCTCATCCAGTATGAAGTTCATGTGACACCCAGGTGTAGACCTTGACCGGAAGCCAAGATCTAGGAGAAAGTAGACCAGAACCAAGTATAGAAGATGACTAAATCCAGGGAGGCACCTGGAATACTAACAACTGCTAACTCATGTATAACACATTCTATGAGCCAGGTATGGATCCAAGTGCTTTCCAGGTGTTTACTCATTCAATCCTCATCACAACACTTAGAAGTCAGTGCTTTTCCACATAAGGAAACTGAGGCTTTTCAAGATTGCTCAACTAGTAAGTGGGAGAACTGGGATTTGAACCCAGAATGTCTGACTCCAGAGCCTGCCTCTCTGAGAGAATCAAAGGATAAAGACAAAACATAGGTTTGAGAAGCATCTAATATGTTACATGCTTAAGCAGGGACCTATGTTAGCATGTGAACAACTAGACGGTGTGTGTCCCTGGGAGGATGAAGACAAGAGAGGGTGTCTTGACAAATGGATGAACTCAAATAGATTCTTCCTTACAGGATGGCATGAACCTGATCTTCAGTCTGCAGGTGACGAACCTGGCCTCATGGTCTGGCAATTTGTAGTGGTGTAATTCCAATTGTTCATGGAACCAAACACCAAGAGAATCACTGTATCTTGTTTCACCTGCCAAGCAGCTGAGAGGTAAAGAGTCGGGTCTTATTTCCCCAGTCATGGATCTTATTACTTAAGTGGCTCCTCATTGTAGGACTGTTTGAATGCCCTGTCCTAGTCTTGTAGGCTGTGAAGATTAATGAGACAGGTAGAAGTAGAACCCATTTCAGCCAGACCTTTTAAAAGAATGGCTGATAACAACTGAAGCAATGCACGATGCTCACCCTTAATAACTGAAGTCAGGACAGCTTTTAAAAATGTGGGCAGGGAAGAAATGAATAACCAAATTATTCTAGAATTACCCCTCAACCCACCCCATTGAGCACTAGTGTGATGCTTTAGAATAAGCACTGGACTGCTACCTGCACAATCAGCAGTTCAAACCCATTAGCCTCTCGTGGAAAACCTATATAGGTTTTCTGTAAGTTGGAATCTACTCGATGTCACACAACAACAACAAAGCTAAGTCAAATGTTTTACTAATCATCTGATCACTGCCATTATACACATACACACAATTACCAGAAAAATATTTCTTTTAAAAGATACTGCTAAATAACTTCAATAGAATTGCTTAAATATTTGTATGAAATTATTAATGCCCTGTCCAGGAGGGAAGGGCACTAACACAAAGAGTCCATCAGCAAAAAGCAGTGGAGTCCAGAGTCAGTGACATAGCCACAGAGGACTAGAGTGGAAAGTGAAGCATCCAGCTGATAAGAAGAGAGGGCATATGCATAAGAACACCCACACTTGCAGATAATACCCACTTGTCCTGGCTTCAATAACTGGATGACCAGAGCTCAACCAGAAATAAAAAGAAGAGGGAAAAAAAAGTATTCTCATACAATTTGATGAACTTGACCCACACCTATGGAAGCAGTAGCTCAAAAGAGGAAACAAGTCCTTACAGCAAGAATCATTCCCACCCCCTCCACACACAGAGTAGACAGGGATGGGCAACTTGGACATTGGCTACCCCAAATGGGGGGTGGGGGGCTACAAAGGCAAGAAGTGACTGGCTTACAAGCTTTCAAGGGGGAACCTAGATCCAGAGGGCCTGGAGGAAGGTAGAATCTCCAGTGAGTAGCATTCAATCAGACTAGGCAGGGTTGATGCAATGAAATGCAGACGGGTCTCCTGTGATACAATAGTGAATAATTGTTATCAGGACTGATTTGTGAGGGTTGGAAATGTAAAGGTAGACATTTTATAGCAAGGAGGGGAGTGATTAACTTTTCAGTCTAGGAGCGGAGTTCCCTAGGACCATCAACGGAGAAGAGCAGAGAGCGGGACTTACCCAGAGAAGCAGTGATGCCTGAAATGGAGCCAGAGATGATGATGTGGAGCGATGGAGCAGCTGGAGACTTTAGATCCAGAGAGGGAGAGCGACAGTGTGCTGAAGACCTGGGGGGTATGGGGGAAGGATTGCATGGAGGGGATTGTAACCATGGCAATGATTACGATATACGATATAATGAATATACGATAGAATGAATGTAAAACTAATGTTCTCCCATGTAAACTATCACATAATTCACAATAAAACATTTACGAAAAAAAAAAAAAAGCAATGGAATACTTTACTGGTGGTGAAGGTAGCTTTTCTTTCAAAGAAAGAAAGAAAGAAAATCAGAGGTGGGCACTGTCCAGGAAAATGTATTATGTACAGCTCCATTGCAGGAAACCTCCCAACAAATGCACATTTGTTTGTTAAGTGCCGTCGAGTCGGTTCCGACCCATAGCGACCCTGTACAGGGTTTCCGAGGGTGTAAATCCTTACGGGAGTAGAAAGACTCATCTTTCTCCCGCGGAGCGGCTGGTAGTTTCGAACCGCTGACCTTAAGGTTCGCAGCCCGATTTGTAACTGCTGACCTTGCTGTTCAAATCAACTTTACAGTTCAGTGCATTATCCCACAGCGCCATGCCAGGGCTCCTGTCTCTGACTGTAAAGTTGATTTGAACAGCAAGGTCAGCAGTTCAAATTCACCAGCTGCTCGTTGGAAATCCTATAAAGGGTGGGTCTGAGTCGGAACCAACTTGATGGCACTTAACAACAACAACAGCAAGTCAGAGACACCTGTTTCCTTATCTCCATTGTCCCCAGTCCAATACTCTGGAAAACCTAGGCACCCACTGGAGACTCTGCTACCACCCTCTCTATTCCAAGAAGACACCCTTCCCCATACTCTACAACCTTTATGCTAATGCCTTGCTATTGCTGGGGGAATACAGGCAGGGGAGAGAACTGGAAATAAATTTGAGACTCGAGTTTTAAACTGTATGAAATTTTTGATAAAACACTTATATTTAGAAGGTATGTTAAAATGTTCAATATGAAGTAAAAGCATAGCTTAATTATGAGAAGTAATGAGAGAAAAATAAAGTCCATACATGTTTTCACTTCTCTGAGTCTAGATGACTCCATAAATCCATTGTGAGTGTGACTGTGATCCTGACACTAACAGAGACAGAGTGACAATGGTGGTTCTAAACCCAGGAAACAAGTGCAAAGGTCCAGAGAACCTGAGACACTGGAAAGAGGCAGAGAGAAGCTTCACCTGATTAAAACTTGGAGGCCAAGATGTGAGGGTTGGCATATGATAGGGGAGAGATGGTAAGGATCAGATCAAAAAAGACCTTGTAAACCATGACAAAGAAAATATGAAGTCAAGGAAGTGTTTTAAGGCTGTGGGAGGTAGAAGCCAAATGAGACATGAATTCTGGGATACTCAATTTGTTTGCAATGTGGAGAATGACCAGAAGGAGACGTGGGTGGAGGTCGTTGCACTAGTAGATGGTAGTAGACTTGTCAAGACTGTTGGCAACGAAAATGAAGAGTATTGAAATGATATGAAATATGTGTGAGAAGTGGAATCAACAGGATAGGAGTTGGGGCAGATCAAACATAGGGTTAGGGAGAGGATGATAACCTCAAGTTCTGACTTCATGTGGTGTTGTTGTTAAGTGCCCTTAAGTCAATTCTGAATCACAGTGACCCTGTTCAAGAGTGGGGAACATCAGGCTGACCCTCCACTTTGTCAAGCATGATGTCCTTCTCCAGGGACTGGTCCCTCCTGATAACTGTCTGAATCATGAATCAAAGTCTGGCCATCCTGGCTTCTAAGAAGCATTCTGACTGTACTTCTTCCAACACAGATTTGTTTGTTCTTTTGGCGACCCATGGTACTTTTAATATTCTCCCCCAACATCACAACATCTAGGGTCAATTCTTCTAGGGTCTTCTTTATTCATTGTCCAACTTTCACATGCTTAAGTATGTGTGTTAAGTGCCTTCGACTCGGTTCTGACTCATAGCAACCCTATATAAGGTTGCCAAGGAGCAGCTGGTGAGCTTGAATCACCTACCTTGCAGTTCAAACTGACCTTGCAGTTCAGTGTATTAACCCACCGCACATGCATATGAGGTTATTGAAAATACCATGACTTGAGTAAGAGATACCTTAGTCCTCAAACTGACACCTTTGCTCTTGAGGGTTGATACGAGCAAAATGGGCTTTTCTGTAGCCTGCCTGAAAGTAGATCCAATAGTTAGCTTAGCTCCTACTGTCCAGTTCTACCAGTCTATAAAATATCTACTCCTCATAGTCCTAAGTGAAATGCTTAAATAACAACTAAGCAAATCTATCACTCATATGTAAATTCAAACTGAAGCTGAAGAAAATGAAAATAAGTCCACGAGAGAAAAAATATGGCCTTGAATATATCCCAACTGAATTTAGAGATCATCTGAAGAACAGATTTGATACATTAAACACTAAAGACCCAAGACCAGAAGAGTTGTGGGATTGACATCAAGAACATTATACAGGAAGAAAGCAAAAAGTCATTGAGAAAACAAGAAGGAAAAGGTTAAAATGGATGTCAGAAGAGACACTGAAACTTGCTCTCCAGTGTAGAGAAGCTAAAGCAAATGGAAGAAATGAGGCAGTACAAGAGCTGAACAGAAAATTTCAAAGATCAGCTCGAGAAGATAAAGCCAAATATGTGCAACGATCTGGAATCAGAAAACCAAAAAGGAAGAACATGCTCAGCATTTCTCAAGCTGGGGAATCTGAAGAAAAAATTCAAGCCTTGATTTTCATTATTGAAAGATTCTCTGGGAAAATTATTGAATGATGCAGAAAGCATCAAAAGAAGATGGAAGGAATACACAGAGTCACTGTACCAAAAGGAAATGGTGAATGTTCAACTGTTTCAATATGTAGCATATGATCAAGAGCCAATGATACTAAAGGGAGAAGTCCAAGGTGCATTGAAGGAATTGGCAAAGAAGATGCCTCCAGAAAATGATGGAATAAAAATTGAAATCTTTCAAGAAAGTGAGGCGGCACAGGAGGCGCTCACTCATCTCTGCCAAGAAATTTGGAAGACAACTATCTGGTTGACTGATTGGAAGAGATCCATATTTGCACCCATTCCAAAGAGAGGTGACTCAATGGAATGTGGAAATCATCGGACAATCTCTTTGATATCCCATGCCAGTGAAGTTTTACTAAAAGTAATACAGAAATGGCTACAATCATACATTGATAGAGAACTTCCAGAGGTTCAAGCCAGATTCAGAAGAGGCCGTGGAATGAAGGATATCATTGCTGAGGTCTGATGGATCTTGGCTGAAAGCAGAGAATATCAGAAGGATGTTTACCTGTGCTTTATTGACTATGCAAAGGCTTTCAATTGTGTGGATCATTACAAGCTGTGGACAACATTGTGAAGTATGGTATTCCGGAACACTTAATTGTGCTTATGAGGAATCTGTTCATGCACTAAGAGGCAGTTGTTCCAACAGAACATGGGAACATTGAATGGTTTAAAATTAAGACAGGTGTGTGACAGGGTTGTATTCTTTCACCATACTTGTTTAACCTATATGGTGAGCAAATAATCCGAGAAGCTGGGTTATATGAGGGAAAACGTAGCATCAGGATTGGAGGAAGACTCATTTTCAACCTGCGATATGCAGATGATACAACCTTGCTTGCTGAAAGTGAAAATGACTTAAACCATTTACTGATGAAGATCAAAGAGCACAGCCTTCTGTATGGATTACATCTCAATGTCAAGAAAACAAAAATCCTCACCATTAGACCAATAAACAACATTCTTATCAACGGAGAAAAGATTGAAATTGTCAAGGACTTCATTCTTCTTGGATCAGCTATCAACACTCAGGGAAGCAGCAGTCAAGAAATCAAATGACGTATTGCATTAGGCAATTCTGCTGCATAAGACGTTTTTAAAGTGTTGAAGAGCAAAGATGTCAGCTTGAAGACTAAGGTGCACCTGACCCAAGCCATGGTATTTTCAATCACCTTATATGCATGCCGAAGCTGTACAGTGAATAAGGAAGACCATAGAAGAATTGATGCTATTGAGTTATGATGTTGGAGGAGAATATTGAAAGTGCCATGGGCTGCCCATAGAACCAACCGATCTGTGTTGTAAGAATTGCAGCCAGAGTGTTCCTTGGAGGCCAAGATGGCCAAACTTCATCTCTCATACTTCGGACATATTGTCAGGAGGGATCAGTCACTGGAGAAGAAGATCATGTTTGGTAAGGTGGAGGGGCACAGAAAAAGAGGAAGACCCCCAATGAGATGGATTGGTCAAGTGTCAGGATCGATGGCCTCAAGCGTGGCAACAGTGGTGAGTTTGGCCCAGGATCGAGCAGCGTTTCATTCTGCGGTGCATAAGGTTGCTATGGATTGGTACCAACTCGCTGGCACCTAACAACAACAACAACAAGCAACCAAAGTGGGAACCAATCAAAGACAAAAGCCTAACCCATTATGAAAAGGACTATATCGATTCCTATTGCTAGGTTAATGCTGAGTAACAAGACCCTTCCCAAACTCAGTTCATTTAAAGAATATTCCTTACTTCTCCTGGGTCTGCAAGTCAGCTGGGCAGTTTCTTCCGTGTGGTATTCAGTTTGTGTCTGGCTGGGTTTGGCTGTTGGCTAAAAAGGCAGCAACTACACAGAGAAAGTACTTCTCCAAGAGATGGTAGGAACAGAAGAGAAAACCTCATCACACACAGGCTCTTAAAGTCACATCGTGTCTGTTATCATTACACTGAGAAAAACCCCACGACTAAACCCAGAATCAAGGGCAATATAGGTGAAAGAAAAGTAGAAGTGACCATTTTTGCACAATAATCTGATCTACCTTGGGAGTAGACTAGAAGTGCTTTTCCCCTTGTATTTTGTTGTTGAATGCCATTGAGTAGGTTCTAACTCATAGTGATCTTGTATAGAGTTTCCAAGGAGCGGCTGGTGAGTTTGAACTGCTGACCTTGTGGTTCAAACTAACCTTGTGGTCCAGTGCTTTATCCCACAGTGTCACACTCTACAGGGTACATTATTATGGACTGTGAAGCCAGGAAGGAGGAATAAACATATTACCTTAAGCAAGAATGCTATGAGATGAGGCAACATTTAAACTCAATAGAGTGTGAAAAGAAATTCCTATCCTGCTGAAAATTCCCATTATTTTATAAGTTAAAGGTTGCAAGTTGTCCCTACAAAGGCTAATTATTTCTTTCTAGACGTCATCTCCAAAGTTCCAGTAGCTACGACCAGATATATGGCAGTGCCTGATTTGTGATAACGTGAATCAAATGGTTAAGAACGCAAATCGCAGAGAGCAGACATGAAACATCTACTGTGGTCACTCATGAGTTTCCTACCAAATATGTTATCTTCTAACTGAAACAGCAGCATAAATATTTAAAGTACAGCTGTGTAGAAATGATTTCATATTCTGCTTCAACTGTCATTAATTACTATTCAATAGGACCCTGGTTTTAACTTCCAGATTGAGGTTAGAAGTTCTATGAGATGTGTGTACTGCTTTCAGTATTTGGCTCCAATTCTTGAGGATTTAGAGAAAATTTCACATTAAAGCCCTTGCCAGTGACTCTCAGTTTGCAGTTTTCTTCTGTCTTCTGTGATAATGAAATGTCTTCTGTCTTCTGTCTCAGGTGCAAATGGTTAATATGTGTGGTTGCTAACCGAAAGGCTGGGGACTAAAGTCTACCCAGAGGCACCGCAGAAAAAAGACCTAGTATTCTACTTACAAAAATCGACCACTGAAAACCTGTGGAGCATGATTTTATTCTGACACACGTAAGTCAGAGTTAATGTGACCACAATTCAACTGTTTTGTTTTGTTTTTCTATGCTGACATCACCATTTCCTGCCAAGTGCCTTAAAAACATTCTCAGAGAAGACTTCAGAACAATGTTTTCAAAAGACTTTAAGCTTGTTAACTACATTTTTTAAGTAGGTGAAATTTCAAATAAAAATCCAGCTGTTTTTTGTCTTTTCTTGAAAAATGAGATGATCTGGGGAGTCTGGGCTTGCATTTGTAGGTTGTGAGGCTGGCCACCAGAGCTGAGCCACACTGTCCCCTGCAGGCCAGATGCACACTCTCCATTCTGAACTCAGCTACCATTTGCCCAGCTGGCTGGGCCCCAGGAGCTACTAAATTGCCACCCAGCCTTTCATCTTTGCACCTTCTTTGTGTGAATGATGGCCTCTCTTGAATTCACGCATTTTTCTCAGTGCACAGCTTCCTCTCTGCCAAGAAAAGTGAAATTGATCTCTCTCTTCCATCTCTCCTCAGTCTCGGCCCATCTATCTCTTAGGTGAGAAGACTGCTTTCCCATGTCAGCATAAAAGCTTGTGGTGGCTGCTTTTCAACCGGAAAAAAAAACATCTTCCTGGAGATCAGCCAACCATCACCACCCACCCTTCTTTGCAGCCTCTAAATCTCAGTTTCTAGCTAATTATTTTCCATAAAACACATACGTCTCTCAAGACTATTCTCCAGCCCAATGCCTCCAACTTACTCTAACCATTTCATAAAGTGTAGTGTTTTCTTTAGAAGACATTTGGAAAACCACAATTTTAAAGCAAGTTTAAACAGCATTATTTTTTCATACCTACTTCACATGTTTTACTCTTTTCTGAAATGTCTAAAACATTCCTTTTGGATAAGGAAAAGTCTATGATCCTCTGCCCTTATGACCTTTGTGGTTTCTTCGAGCTCTACAAAAGTTTTAAGTCTTCTTTTAATTAATGTTCCAAACATTTCAACTCTCTACCCAAGAATTTCAAGGTGGATTCAAGGACAGTGATTAAATATAAGAGCATCCCTCTTTGACTCCTAACTGAAATTCTTTCTTAATCACAAAATGAAAGACCAAATTAATACAATTATAAGAAACAGCTACAACCTTACATTGACAGAGAACTTCCAGAAGTTTAAGCTGGATTCAGAAGAGGCCGTGGAACCAGAGATATCATTGCTGATGTCCGATGGATGTTGGCTGAAAGCAGAGAATATCAGAAAGATGTTTACCTGTGCTTTATTGACTACGCAAAGGCTTTTGATTGTGTGTCATGACAAGCTATGGACAACATTGAGAAGTATGAGTATTCCAGAACACTTAATTGTACTCATGAGGAATCTGTACCTGGACCAAGAAGCAAGTGTTCGAAGAGAACATGGGAACACCGAATGGTTTTAAATTAAGAAAGCGGTGCGACAGGGTTGTATTCTTTCACCATACTTATTCCACCTGTATTCTGAGCAAATCATCTGAGAAGCTGGGTTCTATGAAGAAAAACATGGCATCAGGATTGGAGGAAGACTCATTAACAACCTGCGATATGCAGATAATACAACCTTGCTTGCTGAAAGTGAAGAGGACTTAAAACATTTATGATGAAGATCAGAGAGCACAGCCTTTGGTATGGATTACATCTCAATGTAAAGAAAACAAAAATCCTCACCACTGGACCAATAAACAACATTCTTATTAACGGAGAAAAGATTGACGTTGTCATTCTTCTTGGATCAACTATCAACATTCACGGAAGCAGCAGTCAAGAGATCAGACGACTTATTGCATTAGGCAAATCTACTGCACAGGAACTTTTTAAGTGTTGAAGAGCAAAGATGTCAGCTTGAGGACTAAGGTATGCCTGACTCAAGCCATGGTATTTTCAATAACCTCATATGCATGCGAAAGCTGGACAGTGAATAAGGAAGACCGTAGAAGAATTGATGTCTTTGAATTATGGTGTTGGAGGAGAATACTAAAAATGCCATGGGCTGCCAAAAGAATCAATAGATCTGTTTTGGAAGAAGTGCATCCAGAGTTCTCCTTAGAAGCCAAGATGGCCAAACTTCATCTCTCATACTTTGGACATATTGTCAGGAGGGACCCGTCGCTGGAGAAGGATATCATGTTTGGTAAGATGGAGGGTCAGAGAAAAAGAGATGGATCAGCCAGGTGGCACCATTGATGGACTCAAGTGTGGCAACAGTAGTGAGGTTGGCCCAGGATCGGACATTGTTTTGTTCTGCTATGCATAGGGTCGCTATGTGTCGGTGACGACTCGATGGCACCTAACATGGAAGGTTAGCACTCTGCATTGCTTAGAAATGACTTAAAAAAAAAAAAAAAACTTTAAAACAGTTTTTTTGAGTTTCCTGTGAAAGAAGAATGCACAGATATATATGGTATCGCTTGTCTACTGTTGTGTGATCCAAGAGACCCCTGGAGGAAAGAGTAATCCCAGAATCCCACAGAATTACACTGATGTAGAAACCCCTGATGCCTCTTAGGCAGAGGCACAATTTAAGCTGAATAGACTTAATCTAACTGTTTGGACACATCTCGTGCTCCTGAAGAGATATTTCTGGTTCCAGGCTTCATTATAAATGTCAGAACACGATAGAGCTATGGATAAAAACTCTCTTTCGTTATAAGTCTCTTCCAGACACTTACAGTTTTTAGAATAAATTACCCTTTGGGATGAAGTTTCTCCTCAGCATAAAGGCAAATTGGTATGGAAAGTTTGATAAAATTCAGATTCTCTTTTCCTTTTGTCAGGATACAATCTTAGTGTAAGAAATGATACCTTTCATGGAAGTCTGGGGGCACACATTGCCAGAGTCCAAGTGGGACCAACTGGCTGGCTGGCCTTAGTATTTTCAGTTGCTTTGTCAGTTTATTATTATTTGGTCATGAGCTAAGAGAGAGGTCTGGGGGGCTTAGGGAAGAGAGAGGATCTGCATCTGTTACCCCAGCACATGCATTGCCACTTCCTTCCTCATGAGAACTGTAGATCACAACGCTAGAGTTAAAAGTTGTTTTCAGTCAGGTCAGAGTTCAAGCAGAGAATCCTCTACCTTTGCAAGTAGCAATGGATGCTGAGTATTGAAGAGTAAGCTAAGCAAACATATGCAAGGAAAAAAGCTAAAGTTCAAACTGCCCACTCCAGAAGGACAGAGAAAAGATCAAGATCAGAATGCTAGAGGCAAGAGTTCTGAGTTTATGGGAATGGAGCTGGAATAAAACCTACACTGGAAAAGTGTGGATTGAGTGGGAGGGCTGTCTTGGGCAATAACCTCAGCTTGCAAGTTGATGTAAAGTTGAATGATGTTTGCTGACAGGGTCACCAACAATGTGCAGAATATAAACCATTAGTCAATGTTCTTAAGGACCAGAGTGTCCATGGCTCTGCCATGTTAGTTGGAAATGTTAATGACTGGATGTTAGTGTCACTGACACAACCTGGACATCTAGTCTGGCCAGTAGTCAGAAACTCAGAGCGGATATTGGGAGACAAGTGTGGTTGTGTAGTTATTCTATTGCCTTGTAATTCTTTGGTTTCAGTGACAACTTCTGAATTCTCTAAAATACAAGATTCAAACAATTAGTAACTGTGATTGCATATATCAACTATGGTGAGTATTTTGAATTAAAACTGTTTTTGGTGAGAACTTGAGTGTTTGAAAAACCCCGGGCAGTATCTTACTCGTCCCCACTGAGTGGGTATAGAAGGTGGGCTCCAGTAGCTTACCTTGACATCACCCCCAGCTGCTATGTGAGAAGGACTTCCTTTCTGCCTAAAGAGAAAAATTCCTCCTTTCACCTTGGAGAATCTCATTTCTTCTATATTCTGTCTCTTGCCTTCTCTGCATGTGTGGGTGAATGAAAAGTGCCTTTGACGCATCTGAATAGACCTGTGTTAGGGATGAAGCCCCAATGCTTTTATAAAAAACTACCCACTGTACAAGTAAAAGTTGTCTTTCGAACCCTAATAGATTTTCTAACTTTTTAATAAGGTATCAAGGTAGAAAATAGAGTATACTTTGAGTCACCACACAAGTAATGAACATCCAAGAATTTTTTTCTGTCACATTTATAGCCCAAATAGACTCTAGCTCCCTAAGTATTCTGTAAAAGTCAACTTATTGGGTCATTATAATGTTGGCAGGATGTGGAGAAGTCAGTCCCTGTTAAGCTTCTGCCTCTAAACTAGAGTTAGGAAAAAAAATCTGTGAATGATTTGAACTCAAATGATGACAACTGGTTACCTTGCCAAAAGAACAAGAGAAGGTACTAAATGGGCAAATACCCCATCGTTATACTTGAAGTCCTCTTTAAAACAGGGTTCCATTGAACCATAATAGTGTGAGAAAAGGAAAGTGAAATTGGAGGAAGGATTTAGAATCTGCTTACGTTTAAAGTCTATGTAGAAAAAGTCGGGGAAGAAAATAATTTGTGATTCTTTTTTCAAAGTAATTCCATTGATTTGCTGAAGATTTCCGTAGCATTGATGACTTTCTCTGTGGCAGATAATGATGTTGTTGTTATTAGCTGCCATCAAGTCAGTTCCAACTCATAGCAACCCTGTATAGGTTTTCCAGGAGGGGCTGATGGATTTGAATCACCGATCTCGTGGTGAGCAGTCCAGTGCTTATCCTACAGTGCCACACCTGGACTCCAAACTGACACTACCAGGCCATATTTATGAGGACATATATACTGATGCCTTTTTCCAGCTGTCATCCAATGTCTACAAGTATCTACAAGGTGAAACTCATTGAAAGACCAAGGTTCTCTTAGCATCCATGCCAGCTCCAAATCAATTAGTACCAAGCACAAATGTTTTCAAAAGATTTTGACTCATAGCTGCTATTGTTTTTCTGATTTGTCCACCACAGAACGGCTGCTCCTCTAGTCCCAGTATTTTCACTGAACTATACATTTGGCTCATTGAGTTGTAATCTTTACTCAGGCTACTGAAACACTTCTGCTTTCTGCCAACCCTGAGTTGGGTTTATTCTAAAGGCTGAGCTCAATTGTCTGTCCTCAAATCTTCCCTGTGTCACTTTAGTACTCACTAAGCTTCTCCTCAGCTGTTAACTCTTAGCTCTCCTGTTCACCTGCTGGGGAGTTAGTGTTTGCTGAACAGAAGTTGTACAACTAGACTTCATCTTGCCAAGTGTCTGAGTTCACATGGTAAAAGCCAAGAGCCCATGAGGAGTCTCTTAGCCGCTGTGGCAATAAGGCCAGGATCTAGTGAGCTGGACAGAATGGTTCAGTCACAACTGTCCTTTATCTTCCACCATGTGGGAAGGGTTCAGACCTCTTTATAGGGGTCTCTCTTGGTTCTCGACTATATCTTCAATTCCCTGACTGGAATGGCCGTATACCCTGACTGGTCCTAAAAGATTCTTAGAGAACACAACCTGCTTAATCAGACCTCACTTCCACACCCCACTCCACCCCATTAAAAAGTCTCGTGAATGCACTAAATTCAGGTTTATTCTTTGTTGTTGTTGTTGGGTGGCATCAAGTCAATTCCAACTCATAGAGACCTTACATACAACAGAATGCAACACTGCCCAGTTCTGCACCATCCTCACAATTGTTAGATTTAAGCCCATTGTTGCTGCCACTGTGTCATTCCTCCTCTTTGGGGGTCTTCCTCTTTTTTACTGACCTTCCACTTTAGCAAACATGATATCCTTCTCCAGAACTGATTCCTGCTGATAACATGTCTGAAGCATGAGAGACAAAGTCTCACCCTCCTGCCTTGTAAGGAGCATTCTGACTGTACTTCTTCCAAGACAGTATTGTTTGTTCTTCTGGAACTCCATGGTACTTTTAATATTCTTCTCCAACACTCTAATTCAAAGGCATCAATTCTTCCATGGTCTATATTGGAAAACAATAAGATATATCTATTTCTGAAATCTTGGGTTAGTTAGGATGGTTAGAAACAAAACTGGATGCTAGAGAAGGAATTCAAGTGGAAAATCTTACATGAGAGACAGTGCCCTCTGGTACATATCAGTATAGTGAGTTAAATAGTGTCCCCACAAAATTCATGTTCACCCAGAATCTCATAAAGTGACCTTATTTATAACTAGGGTCTTTCTAGATGTAAGTTAGAATCAAAATGAGATCATTGTGGATGAGGGAGGCCCTCAATCCAATCAGAGTGTTTTTATAAGAGACAGATAAGAACACACAGAGATGCCCTTCTGAAAACAGGCAGATTGGAATGATGCTGCCACAAGTTAAGGAATACTAGGAGCCACCAGAAGCTGGAAGAGACCAGGAAGAAATCAGCCCTAACACCTACAGAATTGGTGGGAGCCTGCTGACACCTTGAATTTGGACTTGTACCTCCAGAACGGCAAAGAGGGTACATTTCTGTTGTCTTAAACTACCTAGTTAGTTATCATTTGTTATGGTAGTCACAGGGAACTATGCAGTCAGCTTTGTGGCCTCAGGCCAGGAGTCCCAGCTACCTGCATTGTTTATGGTCTATGTCCTAATCTATGAACTGTGAACTGTCACAAGTTAAATTTACCTTCCTGAGCTAGTCCTGATCTCCTTGCTACCTCATTTGCTGCCTTATCCAAAGTTAAGAGCCACATACTCTTTATCTCTTCCTAACACTTTTAGATACTTATATTTTAACATCATTAAAAAATAAGGGAGAACTGAATTTTATTTTGTCTTCATTTATTCCATTTCCAGTATTCTTTATTTCTTTTAATAGATCCAAGTCTCTGCCTTGTATCATTTCTTGTGCCTAAGGAACTTCCTTTAACATTTCTTGTAATGTAGGTCTCTTAGAAATGAATTCTCGCAGTTTCAATTTGTCTAGGAAGGTATTTATTTCTCCTGCTTTTTTTTTTTTTTTTTTTTTCCATTGGGACAGTTTGTTTCTTTCAGACATTTAATGATGTTGTTCCATTGTCACCTGACTTCCAAGTTTTATTTGGAGATGACTGCTGGACTTGTCCTTCTTTACTAATTTGTCTTTTTCTCTGTCAGCTTTCAAGATTTTCCCTTTGTAAGAACTCTGGTAGCATAGTGGTTACAAATCAGGCTGCTAACTTCAAGGTCGGCAATTCAAAACTACCAGCTGGTCCAAGGGAGAAAGATGAGGCTTTCTGCTCCCGTAAAGATTTGCAGCCTTGGAAACCCTGTGCAGGGTCACTATGAGTCAGAACCAACTCCACAGTACTTAACAACAACAACAATGTTGTTTTCAGTAGTTTGGGAAGTCCCTGGCTAGCACAATTGGTTAAGAACTATACTAACTGAAAGGTTGGCAGAGCTGCCTTAGAAAACAGGCCTAGAAATCTGCTTCCAGAAAGTCACAGCCTAGAAAATTCTATGAAGCAGTTCTGTTCTACACACATGGGATCTCTGTGAATTGGAACCAACTTGAAGACCACCAACAACAGTTTGAATATGATATGCATATATATGTGGGGTCTTAAAAATCTTGTTTGGTGTTTTCTTACTTTCATGGATTTGGGTTTGGATGTCTGTCATTAACACTGGGAGACTCTTGGTCATTACTCCCAATACTTTTAATGTTGAACCTCAAGGATACCTTGGTATTTCTCCCTGTTTGTTATATTGGACTATGCTACTCTAGATAGTTTTGAATTTGAGTCAGTTTCAGGACTTGGCAAATATGGGCAGTTTTCATTAAGCATTAATCTTACCCTTCAAAAGAAAAGCATGCATATGCTTAGTAATTGGGACTTTATTTTACTGGCAACAGAGGAGTCAGCTAAGACTTTTAGACAGAAGAGAAATCTAATCACAGTTGTACTTTAGGAGATTATAACTTTGAATTCAGAGGGAAGGATACACTAAAAACTGGGAGGGGCTAGAAGCAGAGACAGCAGTGAGGAAGCTGTTCCAGCTGTTTAGGTTACAGGAATATCACAGAGGAAATGGGTAATGGATGTCTCTGGGAGACAGATTGTATGAGTACACTCTCAGAGCATTTTTCAAATTAGTATGAATTGACCACTGTTATGCAGACCACTGATGAAGACCAAAGAACACAGCCTTCGGTATGGATTACATCTCAATGTCAAGAAAACAAAAATCCTCACCACTGGACCAATAAACAACATTCTTATCAACAGAGAAAAGATTGAAGTTGTCAAGGACTTCTTTCTTCTTGCATCAACTATCAACACTCAGGGAAGCAGCAGTCAAGAGTTCAGATGACGTATTGCATTAGGCAAATCTGCTGCACAAGACCTTTTTAAAGTGTTGAACAGCAGAGATGTCAGCATGAGGGCTAAGGTGCACCTGACCCAAGCCATGGTATTTTCAATAACCTCATAGGCATATGAAAGCTGGACAGTGAATAAGGAAGACCGTAGAAGAATTGATATTTTTGAGTTATGGTGTTGGAGGAGAATATTGAAAGTGCCATGGGCTGCCAAAAGAACCAACAGATCTGTGTTGGAAGAAGTGCAGCTAGAGTGCTCCTCGGAGGCTAAGATGGCCAAACTTCATCTCTCATACTTCAGACATATTGTCAAGAGGGACCAGTCTCTGGAGAAGGATATCATGTTTGATAAGGTGGAGGGTCAGAAAAAAAGAGGAAGACCCCCAGCGAGATGGATTGGCCAAGTGGTAGCATCAATGGGCTCAAGCGTGGCAACAGTAGTGATGTTGACCCAGGATCGGGCAGTGTTTCATTCTGCTGTGCATAAGGTCACTATGAGTCAGTACTGACTCGATGGCACCTAACAACAGTAACAATGCAGACCACTAGGAATGCAGTAACTGTTGGATGAACACTGGACTGTGGACCATAAAGTCAGGCTTGAGTCCACCCGTTGGAGAAAAATGAGGTTTTCTGCTTCCACAAAGATTTGCAGCCTTGACAACCTTATATAGGGTTGCTATGAGTCGGAATCAACTCAAAAGCACTTAACAACAGTTCAGAACACTAACAGGAGCGCTAAGATATGCTCCATGGTTGAAAAACAGTAGAAAATGTAGAATTTGATTATGTTAAATGGATTTCTTAACGGTAGTACTTCACAGAACTATAAGTTTCTAAGAGAGGTACGGAGTATGCAGTGCTTTTAAAACTTATCGACCAAAGAATACTGTTTTCATGATGTCTCGGATAGTATTTCCTATATTTTATAAAATATCAGTTAGGGAAATACAGCTCAATAAAAGTACAAATGTTTGGATATGGTATTAAAGATTTAGGGATATATGTAAATGAGAGAGAGGACGATGTTGACCAAAGCTGTAAGGTTTATATCCTGAGTAACTAACTGAACAGTAATGTCAAAACTGAAGTGGGAGGAACAGCAAGTTTGGAAGGAAAAAAAATAGAAATTAATTTTCAGGTATGAAAACATATTTGTAGATGTTGGGAAGGAGAATAATTCTGTAATATGTCCCACAAGAATGATTCATCTCTGCATAGGAAATTTCTAATTTACTTAATAAACAAATAAATCATATATACTCTAAGACCATTAACTAGAGCAAGAAATTTACCTGTAAGGGGAAAATCAGATTATGAAATTTTTATTCTATTTTCTTACAATTCTCTTCCCCTTGGATTCCTCCATATTTCTGCAACCACCATGAACCTACTAATCCTATAAATAAATCCCTGCCCCAAATAAAGAATCATGGCCATTCCATTAATACCCAGTAACACGGCTGAGATAAAGCTGAAAGTATTTCTAAAGGCTTTTTGCTTAACAAAATGAAAAGAAGGCCCGATGATTATAAGAAACAAGATAATCTGGCCTACAAATTATTACTTCCTTACTCTCCATTTGGAGCCTACTCAGTTTCTCCTCCTACCTTCTTCTATTATACACATCTTGATGACTCTCAGAAGCAACCAGGAAGACAAATCAACCACCAAGTCTAAGTTCAAGAATGTGATGATCCATTGTGCAACATACTTGTTGTTAGATGCCCTTGAGTCAGCTCTCTCTCATAGCAGCAACTCTATATAAAGCAGAACGTAACACTGCTCCGGTCCTACATCATCTTGACAATCTTTGCAGTCACGGTGTCCATCTAACTAGGTATTCGATCCATATTTGTTAAATAAAACTGAGTTTTGTTTCAAGGGAAGCACAGTTCCATTTTCTGCTTCCAGAGGCCTGCCTTCTCCATTCTGGCTTCCTGAACAAGATCCAATCTTGTCTTCATATGACTGACAGAAGAAATGGCTAACTCCCTAAAGGGAGAATATAAACTTTTCCTTGTAGGCCTAGTATGACAACAACATCAAGATACAAACCATAATAACCTCAAGGTTTCCTGGAAATCTACAGTCATGTGAAGGGAGAACATCAATCTATCTAACAACTATGAAGCAATGACTTCAATCTTGATGAGAACCTGGTAGTAAACAAGAGGACATGGTGAGGTATAAGGGGAGGATGGGTGATCTGAGTGCTGCTGACATTCTCCAGTGTGTTTGGGACAAAGTGTAATAGAATAATTGGACAGTAATTGGACAGGAGCTCTGGTAGCGTAGTGGTTACGAATCGGGCTGCGAACCTTAAGGTCAGTGGTTCGAAACTACCAGCTGCTCCATGGGAGAAAGATAAGGCTTTCTACTCCCATAAAGATTTACACCCTCGGAAACCCTGTACAGGGTCGCTATGGGTTGGAACCGACTCGACGGCACTTAACAACAACAACAATTGGACTTGCCAATTTCCTTCTTCATGGGCATATCCAATTATGTTTGGAACATATTATGTAAACACTCAAGTAGCACATGTCATCCTTGTTTAGAAGGAAGCTTAGGGGGAAGAGGAACCAAATAGTTGGTCTTTATATGACCTGCTGAAATGGTTCTAAAATGCTGGATAGGTAGAAGCAACATCCTAAGTTTTCTGTGCTACTTTTAGGTATTTTGGGCCCTATCCTTCAAATTACAGGCTGCTATCTGGCAACCCATGGGCAAAATAAAGCCCTCAGAGAACCTTTATGTGGTTAGAAAGGTGATATGCTTTAATTTAAATTCATTTCCAAATCTTAAGACTATATATTTACAAACTACCTTGAAAATTCAGAAGATCTGGAAACACTAACCTCAAATTGTAATCATCCAGATTGAATCAGCTGTCCCTTATAGATGGGCAGGTTACTCTCAAGTCTATCATAGTTCTACTGGGCCCACTGCATTCATGGCACTTACCTGCTTGGACCCTTTAAACTGTTTCGTATGTGGTCTCTAGTAAACAATACTGGTGGTGGGGCACTGTCATCTGCAGA
Source organism: Chrysochloris asiatica (assembly GCF_000296735.1). NCBI lineage: Eukaryota > Metazoa > Chordata > Mammalia > Afrosoricida > Chrysochloridae > Chrysochloris > Chrysochloris asiatica. Next base: position 15,807,283 of record NW_006408578.1, read on the forward strand.
GAAGTGAATTACACATATGATATCTACTGTAACCTCACCAGTTAATGAGAAATTCTATGAGCATCTAGCTATTTCTAGGAACTGCTCTCCTGGTATTTTACCAAAGCACGCCGGATGTATATTCATGGTTTTCTTAAATCTAAAGAAAGCTCTTCTTTACGCATTGTGTTTGGTTTACTCTGATTATCATCTTAGTAAATTCCACACAAGGCAAGGATCATTTCATTGAAACAACTATATTCCAAGGCAGTTGGTTGAATGTGGTTGGCTCTATCTAGTCTGGCCCCCAGTACATTTAAGAACATGTTAGATGACCCACTTTTCAAACTCTCCAGCAATATGAATGAGAGTTGGAGGAGGAACAAATCCAGCAGGCCTCTTGTGAACTCTGAGGCTCATCACAGGATGAGTTTAATAAACCAGGGAGGCTCTGAAGTGATGGAGAGGTGAGGTGGGTAGAATAAGCAGAGAGATAAGAGGTATAAGGGTTCATCTGAGTAGAGAGAGGCCACAAGGGGAAAAGCATAGAAAGTCAGGAGAGAGACCTTTGGGAGAATCTTTCCAAAAGATTTCATTGCAGCAGAAGTTGCAAACTGGCCACCTCAGGGCTGCACTTGACCTACAGATGTATCACAGTTGGCCTACACAGTGTTTGTTTTAAACTTGAGCAAATAAAGAGATTGTATTATATTTTAAAGCCCAAGTTTCTAGTTTTTCTTGGAAAAAAGAAAAACAAGAAGACGTTGCAACCCTAAGTAGTCCTTCCCACCTGGCAAAACTCTGCTGAAGTCAAGCAAAAGCTATATGGCCTTAGCAAGGGCACACACTCTGAAGTGATGCAGCCCCACTGTGGACATATGTACATGTATGTACTCAGACCTGGTCCCTTCAGTAACTGAATCACCTACCTGGAGGCATTTAGGTTGAGACTCCTGCTTCATAGTGTGGACAAACCAAAAAACTCTAGACTATGAATCAACAGTCCTGAGTCTAATTCTGGCTTATCCAGATACTGTCTTTGACCTTGAACGAAGACACCCCAATAAACCTGAGCCTCGTTTTTTTTTTTTTTTTAATCTGTAAAATCAGGACGGCTGGAAGAACTAACAAATCTGTATTGGAAGAAGTGTATTCAGAATGCTCCTTAGAAATAAGAATGTCTAGACTTTGTCTCTCATACTTTGGACTTAATATTAGGACATATCCCTAAACATCCCTGGAGGGTCAGTGAAAGAGAGGAAGATCCCTAACTAGATGGATTGACACAGTGGCAGCAGCAGTGGGCTCAAGGGTAACAACAACTGTGAGGATAGCACAAAACCCGGCAGTGTTTCAGTCTGTTGTGCATAATGTTGCTAAGAATCAGAATCGACTCACTGACACCCAGCAACAACAACAATCGAAAAAATTCTCAGGTATTTTCTCATTCTAGCAATAATGAATGTTACATCCATATATTATTGCTCCTAGTCATGTCAATGTATGTTCAATGGAAAGACATGTTGCAGGGTCCTATACCATGTTCATGATCATCTGAGTCCATTGTTGGCACCTATACATGTATGTAACCAAGAAGGAAAAATTAGGATCAAAACTCCAAATTAATTCAGGCTGGGTTTACCTATAAGATGAGGGGAAGGTGTAAATATACTTGTATTGGAGAGTGATGAATCTTCACACTTTTCTATTCCCCTGGCAGAAAATGGTCCACTGGAGATGTAGAAGGGGAGGGGCATGAAACTGCTTGAGCGTGGGAGTTGTAGAAATCTGATCTTATCTGATTAAACAACTGGGAGAAATTGAGTCTGCAGAACTAGCTGAGGATTTCAACCAAAGGAATTCCCAGTAATTCCGTTCAAATTTGTTTGTGTTTGGGATTCATTCACTCCAGCTCCCTCCCACTTTATAAAAGGCTTTCTGTGAGTAGTTTGGGGGAAGGGAATTCAACGTTTGGATCCTGTAATGTCTGGGTGAGATATAGTAGCTGCTCACACCAATCAGGGAGTAATTCATAAACTGAACTCACCAGAGGAACTCTAGCAGGGATCAAAGGTGGTGAGGAAAATGTGAATCCCAACCTACCCACCACTCCTCTGCCTTTCTGGAGAGTTTGGGAAGAAAGCAGGGCTCCTCTTTCAGGTAGGATGGGCTGTCAGCTAATTAGATCTGATTCTCCAAAGAGGGAGGTTTCTCTGCTGAAATCCAGAATCCCACATATATATACATTATTCTACTCTTTAGTCAGAGTGCTGACTAAGAGCTGATAAGGCACAGTTACGAACAAAAATGGAAAACAGACAGATTCTTTGCCATGATTACTTGGGGGCATCACAAAGGGAAGACACCCGAAGCCAGAGTTGTGGGTGAGTTGGCAGCCTTACTTCCCAGAAGCACTCCAGGCTGAAGAGAGGTTGGGGAGAGTCCCCTGAGTCCTGATCAGTAACCTGAGCTGAATTGCTGAGAAACATGTCAGGAGCATTTGATCAAGGGCCACCATGTGGGAAGGTCATGTCCATTTCCAAAGCCCAAGTCCTCACTCACAGAAGCACTGATATACAGCCCTTGGATTTTTTTCTTTCATTCTTTTAAAAGAGATTGTTAAAAAGGAAAAGATTCATTACGGCGTGTATGTGTACGCCTTGTTGTTAGTGTCCCATAGTCACACACTGTCTCCTTAATTCTTAGCTCATATTCTCCAGGACCAGATAAACTGCAAACAGACCAAGAAGTAGAAGTAGACCCAGACCAGAGCTTTGAGGGCAGAGAGGGAGTGAGAACGCTTCCTGCCTTCCATTGTATATGAAGTATGCTGGTGGTACTGAACTTGGGTAGGGGAGGGAGGAGTGAGGCAGAGGAGTTGCTGCCCCAGCAGGAGTTATAATTGTCTCTCACCGGCACTAAAAACTTCTTGTTGCATAGCCTTGCTCCTCCACAGCCAGGCCTATTTGCAAGCACTGTGATCTATACTACATTAGAAAGCATTTTGGCTGGCATAGCTCTGAAGGATAAGCGCTGGACCACAAGGTTGGTTTGAACTGCAAGGTTCAAAACTCACCAACAACTCCTTCAGAATCCTATGCAGGGTCACTATGAGTCAGAACCAACTCAAAGGCACTCAACAACAACAACAATCTATTTCTACAGTACCCCAAAGGGAGAACAATCCCAATTAGACTCTTTCATTCTTCCAAACAAATATCTCCAGTGCAACCTCTACATTCTAGCTAGTGGGAAAAATCTGTGAGTATGAGATACATTGTCCCTTTTCTTGTTCAGCTTACACACTTGTAGATATTAATAACGAATTAGATAGTTCACTATTTATTACAACTGTTACTAGTGATGTCAGGAGGTACAAGGGATATGACACAGCCTACTGAAGGACAACCTGACTTAATTTGGTGTGTTGGCAAAAACTGCTCTTCTTGTTGTTAGGTGCTGTCGAGTTGATTCTCACTCATAGCAACCTGAATGGTTTAAAACTAAGAAAGATGTGTGACAGGGTTGTATTCTTTCACCATACTTATTCAACCTGTAAACTGAGCAAATAATCTGAGAAGCTGTGTTCTATGAAGAAAAGTGTGGCATCAGGATTGGAGGAAGACTCATTAACAACCTGCGATGTGCAAATGATACAGCCTTGCTTGCTGAAAGTGAAGAGGACTTGAAATATTTTCTGATGAAGATCAAAGAGCACAGCCAGTATGGATTGCATCTCAATGTAAAGAAAACAAAACCCCTCACCACTGGACCAATAAACAACATTCTTATCAATGGAGAAAAGATTGAAGTTGTCTAGGACTTCATCCTTCTTGGATCAGCTATCAACACTCATTGGAAGCAGCAGTCAAGAAATCAAATGACATCTTGCATTAGGCAAATCTGCTGCACAAGACCTTTTTAAAGTGTTGAAGAGCAAAGATGTCAGCTTGAGGACTAAGGTGTGCCTGACCCAAGCCATGATATTTTCAATAACCTCATATGCATGTGAAAGTTGGACAGTAAATAAGGAAGATCATCGAAGAATTGATGCTTTTGAGTTATGGTGTTGGAGGAGAATATTGAAAGTGCCATGGGCTGCCCATAGAACCAACAAATCTGTGTTGGAAGAAGAGCAGCCAGAGTGCTCCTTGGAGGCCAAGATGGTCAAACTTTGTCTCTCATACTTCAGACATATTATCAGGAGGGACCGGTCACTGGAGAAGGATATCATGTTTGGTAAGGTGGAGGGTCAGAGAAAAAGAGAAAGACCCCCAGTGAGATGGATTGGCCAAGTGGTAGCATCAATGGGCTCGAGCGTGGCAACAATAGTGAGGTTGGCCAGGATCAGGCAGTGTTTCGTTCTTCTGTGCATAGGGTCACTATGGGTAGGCATCGACTCGATGGCACCTAACAACAAAAACACAACTCAATGACACAGCCAGTGCAGCAGCAGGACTAGGTCTGGGGTGGGAATAGTACTAATTAAGTCACCTAAGTTTCTCTCAGGGTGCCCCTGAGACGTCTAAGAAGAGCATCATGTTTAGTGATGTTGTTGAGTGCCAAGTTGATTCCTACTCACAGTGGCCTTGTATAAGTTTTCTCGGGCTCATCATTCTTGTGGCTCACAGTCTAGTGCTTATCCTAGAGAGCCATTCCACTCCAGAGTATCATGTAGGCAGTTTGATATGTGAGTCTAGAGTTCAGAGCAAACATGTAGTCTGACAACAAAAATGTTAGCCACCAGAACATACCTAGGCTGAAGCAAAATGTATGGATGCAATTGTTTAAGGAGATAGGCTAGTGACAGATGCAAAAGGCATAGAGAGGAGTTTTAGGGACTTCCAAGTTGAGTGGAGAACAAGAAGTCATCAAAAGAATCAAAAGAAACAACCAATAGGAAAAGAAAAACAAAGGAGATTATGTTATTGATACCAAAGGTAAGGTGTGACTGGCTGTCTCCTTCCATAGCCCCTATAACTTTGATGCCCACATCCATTCCTCCAAAGTGGCTTCCTGCATATTTAACTTTAGCATCTGCCTCTTTTATAAGGTCTTTTGTTTCTAACAAGATCATTTGCTTTTACATAGAACATACATATACTCATAATCTCTCCATTTGGGCCACTTTAACCCAGCTCTGCACAAGCCCATTTATTAGTCTCCTCTTTATAAAACAATTGAGTGCTCCTCAGAAGAGTTAACGGAGAGAGAGAAAAGGAGAGAAAGTAAAAAAATAAAAAGAAAACCCAGGTTTTATGAGTACTTCCTCTGTGTTTTTTTTTGTTTTTTGTTTTTTTTTTTAAGGTTTTTATTGTGGATTGAGTGAAAGTTTTGAGGGCACATCATCAGTTTCACATTAAAACATTCATATACCTTGTTTCATTGCATTGATTATAATCCCCTCCACATACCATCA
>NW_006408578.1:15813810-15819521 GCF_000296735.1 Chrysochloris asiatica
GCAGAAAGTCTCTGGAGTTTAACCAGTTCTCTAAGGGTTAAACAGTTCTTAAAGTCTTCTCTGCTGTGGAAACATCTGGCTGACTCCTTGGTGCTCTTGCTGGAGGGGCCTCAGTGGAGATGTGGATGACGTCATTCTTTCAGATGGGTCCTCGGTGAATGCTGGTTCCCTCACCTCTGTATTGTTTTATATGCTTGTCTAATCCTTGCAAAACAGTACAAATTGACCTCTTACTCTGATTTTGTAGACTGTTTGGATGGGGTAAATGATTAAACACTCAGTTACTAACTAAAGTTTGGCAGTTTGAGTCCACCCATACATAGTGCCTTGAGAGAAAGTCTAGGTGATCTGCTTCTAAAAAGTCACGGCCATTGAAAATCCTATGAATCCCAGTTCTACTTTGTAATACATGGAATGCAATGAGTTGGAATCAATACGATGACAGATGACAACTGTTTGTTTGTTTGTTTTTAGTTTGGGGGTGGTATGAGTGGTTAACACATTCAGCTGCTAAACAAAAGGCTGGAGGTTCAAGTCCACTCAGAGGTGCCTCGGAACAATGGTCTGATGATCTACTTGCAAAAATTAACCAATGAAAACTTTCTAGAGCATGGTTTTAGTCTGAAACACATGAGGTCATAATGAATTGGAATCAGCTCAAGGGTTTATCCCCACCCTGTAGAAGAGAAAGCCAACTAAAACAAGGTTAAATAAGACAGGTCACACAGATAGCAAGCATGAAAGCCAGGTCTTCAACTTATAATTACGAACTTGAAACTATTTTTTGATAGGCCATACTGTGTAGGGAATTCACATCTGCTTGTGGAAAAACAAGTACATAATCTCTAAGGCAGAGTCCTGTTGTGGTGCTATAGGGTAAGCGCTGGACTGCTAATCTCAAGGTTGACAGTTCAAACCCACCAGTGGCTCCTCAGAAGTCCTATTAGGCTCACTATGAGTTGGAACCAACTTGATGATTTGTAACAGTAACAGCAACAATCTCTGAGGCAAAATGATTACAGAAAGGAAGACGATTCCAGTGTTAGAAAATAAAGGTAATAGCTAACAACAGAAGTCTAAACATGACCTTATGAAAAAGCTCCATGAATAAATTTGCTCCTTTCTCCCTGTTTAATTATCCTGGTGGGTTAGACTTTAGCAGAAATAGCTAAGGTGCGATAGATATATTGGTGGCAATTATAAGTGAGAAGTCTCCAAATGGGTCTATTTTAATGGGAACACCATTCAGGGATAGGCCTATTTATTTCTCTGCCACACTTATTTGTTCCTCTTGGATCAGTAAGAAGCGGCCATCAAATGTGGCCCAAATTCCCTTCAGAACAACAGGGTCCTCATAATTCTCATTATGTTGTCTCTGGATGGAGTCTAGGGCAGGAGGAGGGACTGCCTGAGGAAGTACAGGGAGCTGTAATTATCTATCTCTGTTACCAGAGCAAAATATTGTCTTGTACTAAATTGTCTGAAAAGTAACAAATAACAAATGTTTCTAAAATTAGCCAAAGGGTGCCAATTCCTGTCTCTCTAGACCACCAGGCAAGTTGGCAAAGTGTGAGAAAGTGGTCTTACGATGTTGAGGCTACTTTCTAGGAGAGTAGCTAATAGCTGTGATGATGCATGTAGAGCAAAGGGGCGGGACAAGGTGGTGGTTGCTCTGTGTTGTTTTTACATCCAGGGAGTTATTACTAGGAGTGTCGTTTTCAAGGATCCCATGTGTAACCCAAAAGCTTAGAATTGTAGGCTTCTGTTTGGCAGCCAACTGCCATGGCGTCATATCCAACCAATAGTGACTCCTGTGTTTCAGAGTAGAACTAGACTCCCTGGCTGAGTTTTAGAAGTATATCACCAAGCCATTGTTCTGAGGCCCCTCTGAGTGGCCTTTGCACCACCCAGGGACTCAATTTTGAGAAAAAGTACTGTTGAAATCCAAAACACAGATTTATATGGAAATAACATGGTACCTCATAACAAAAGAGCTTACATGACAAATGTAGGTATTGAGAGATTCTTGTGCCTACACTAAATATAGGCCCTTGTGATGGAACTTTCCAAGTCGGAGTGACAGCTTATAATAAAGTAGATGTGAGAGTCACCTGAAATGTCCAATATCTGCCTTGGATAGTCAAGGAGATCTTCTACTCTCTTCTGTCTCCCCTCTGGACATCTGGAAATCTCAATGAAGAGAATCTGCTGACCCAGTCAATGAACTTGCAACCAAAGATCACATTTGCATATTTGTTAAAGAATCTGGAAATCTGAGGCAGTGCTGAAACCCAGACTAGATAATGCTTACTAAACTGACTTTCTCTTCCCGGGTGCCAATTATACTACCCATGGCACTTAAGAACAACAACCACCTATCAGTCCCCTTACAAAGATAGGAAGGAAACCAAGTGACTTGTTCTTCCAAAGAGAAATGAGCATACGTTATGTCCTATTCCTAGACTGGAGAACAAGTGTACTTCTCCAACCTCTCTCTGACTGATCCTGATCCACTAAGTGGTGGTTGTCTGGGTCTCCAGCAGGCCATATGCAGCAGACCTGTACTTCCATGTGGAAGGGCCTGGGCCCATGAATGACTGTGTGGCGCACAGATCACATGGAACTCTGACAAAAGTAAACAATACTTTTATTGTGCTAAATCACTGAGATTTGGACATGATCTGTCATAGATATCAGAATTACATTCCCTCAGTATGATAGTTGTCCTGCCCATGTCAAGGTCTTTGCCATAGGCCTCCTTCCTCTAGACCTCCTAAGGGCTTTCACAGGATTGTTTCCTGCTTTGTTTTCAATGTGTTTGTCAAGGACAAAGGGTTTTGTCAAAACAATTATTAATGGGAAATCAACAAAAAGCTTAAACTAATATAATAACTTGGTAATTTGTTGTTGTTGTTATGTGCCGTGGAGTCGGTTCCAACTCATAGCGACCCGGTACAGGGTTTCCAAGGCTGTAAATCTTTACAGAAGCAGAAAGCCTCATCTTTCTCTCACCAAACAGCTAGTAGTTTCGAACTGCTGACCTTGAGGTTCACAGCCCAATTTGTAACCACTAGTTGTTAATAACGAAAAATTGGATTCTCAGCGCTTGTGTACTATCCATAAAAAAATTATATTTATTTCAAAAACCATCTAACATTTAGAGAGAGAAAGAAAAAAAAGAAGCATTCTTTGTTTTGTCTTCTCTAAGTCTTCCTGTTTTCAGCTCTTGAATGTCCAGCCCTCAGCATCAACTCTTTGGAATGCATGTCCATGTCCTTCTCTGGTGACATATCACGAGCTGCCCTCTGACATTTAACATTTCTCTAACTTGGCATCAACAGACTTTTTGTTGCTTTTTTTCACTGTCACACAATCGTCATTTCTTCCCTTAAGTCAAACTTCTGATTCTTTTCCCCAGTGTCCAGAACACATATTTCCCTCAGCATTTCTGCCTTGATTTTTAGTTTGTGTGTCTGATAGTGATATCATGGAAACCAACCAGAACAGAAATTATAAGAGGTCAGTCTCCAAATGCATTTCTCCCCCGTGGCTTTACTCAACTTTCCCGCTTAGACCCAGAATGTCTTTTTCATTCTTCTCAGCCTCTTTAAATCCTACTAATACTTCAAAACCAGCTTTATTAATAAGGCTTGTAGGATTTCCCACGTGGACACTCAGTAGGTCAAAAGTTCCATGAACACAAAGAACATGTTTGTTTTTGTTGACCATCATTTTCTTATCATCTAGCACAGTGTCTGACATTTATCAGACATTTAAAAAATATTTCCCACATGTGCTGAGGAATTTAAATGAATGGATGAATTTTGAGTTTCAAGTAAATGTGAATCATTAGAAAGACTTGAAAGGAAGAAAGATTCATTCATTCTTCTGAAAATGTTGTATATACTGCATCATTTGCCAGTTAATTACATCAAGTGTTCATTTTGACAATACCCTGAGCCAGCAGCATTTGTTTCCGAGTCATATTGACAACATTTCTAACTCAACTAACTTGTTTGTAGGGAATTATTATAAATGATAGTGTACATGATAGCCTTCACTCAAAAACATAAAGTGGATAATTACGGTTTTGCATTAATTAGTAATGAGCTATGATAAAATTTCCTTTTTCTTTCTCTTATGCTATTTTTAACCTTTATTTATTTTATCTTTATTTTATTTAGCAAAATCCATTGGTTTACTTAGAATTTGGTCTACATGACATTGTGTGGAAAATGTATATGATGGATGTGATGGACAGGAGATGCTTTCTCTAAAATGTCCATATCTAATTCCTAGAACCTATGGTGTGTTGTGCAAAGGGGAGTTGAGATTGAAACTGGAATTAAGGTTGCTGATGAACTAACTTTAAAATCTGAAGATTATCTTGGATTATCTGTGTGGGCCCAGTGTAAATACTTGAACTCCATTGCCATAAAGCTGATTCACACTCATAGTGATCATATATTACAGAGTAGGACTTTCCTAAAAGGTTTCCTAGGCTGTGGTAGCGTAGTGGTTACGAATCGGGCTGCGAACCACAAGGTCAGCAATTCGAAACTACCAGCTGCTCCACGGGAGAAAGATGAGGCTTTCTGCTCCTGTAAAGATTTACAGCCTCGGAAAACTGTTCAGGGTCACTATGGGTCAGAACCGACTCGATGCCACTTAACAACAACAACAACAATCTATAGAAGCAGAAGGCCATAGCTTTCTTTCAGAGTGGCTGGTGGGTATGGTTGGCAGATGAACACTTAACCACTATACTGCTGGAACTCCAAATGTAACTACAAAGTCTCTTAAATATGAAAGAGGCAGATGTGATGTGATGTGAGAAAGACACAACCAACCATTGCTGGCTTTGAAGGTGGAAGAAAGCCATGAGCCAAGGAATTCAGGTGGTTTCTAGAAGCTGGAGAAGAACTGGAAGTAGATTCTCTCTGAGAGCCCCCAGTAAGAATGCAACACTGGTAGCACCTTGACTCTAGTCCATTGAGACTTTGGACCTCCAGGATGGTATGATAATAAATTTGTTGTTTTAAGGCTCTGTTTAGAGTCTTGGTGTGGTGCTATAGGAGAAACACTGGATTGCTAATCACAAGGTCAGCAATTCGAACCCAACAGCTGCTCCTTGGAAACACTATATAGGTCACTATGAGTCAGAACAGACTTGATGGCACTTAACAAGAAGCCACTGTTTGTAGTAATTTTTTGCAGCAGTAGTAGGAAACTCGTGTATTGGAGTTTCTAATAAAATAGAGAGCAAGAGGTGCATTTTACATTTGTAAGATACAATAAAACATTTTTCTTCATATTATGTTTTTCTCTGCAACCACTCCTTCATGGTGGAGATTGGAAGAGATGCAATTTCTCTATTCATCACAGAATGACACCAAGCATAGAACACAGCCCAGTAAACACTGAGAGTGTAAGAATAGGACATGGAAAACAAACATGTTCAATTACTCAGTGAAACGACACTAAACTGGTGTTTGGCCAAGAATTTTTTTTTTTTTTTAAGGTTTTTATTGTGGATTGAAGGAGCTCTGGTAGCATAGTGATTATGAATCGGGCTGTGAACCTTAAGGTCAGCAGTTCGAAACTACCAGCTGCTCCACAGGAGAAAGATGAGGCTTTCTGCTCCCGTAAAGATTTACAGCCTCAGAAACCCTGTACAGGGTCACTATGGGTTGGAACTGACTTGATGGCAC
>NW_006408578.1:15820739-15833489 GCF_000296735.1 Chrysochloris asiatica
CTAGGTCAAATGGGTACTATCTGCAACTTTGGGTGTTCTTGTGCACATCTTCTAACTCCATATCAGCTGGATTCTTCATACTCAGCTCTAGCCCTCTGTGGCTATGCCCTTGTCCATGGGCTCAGGTATCCCCAGGTCTCACCACACTTTGGACCAACCAGCCCTTCCTCTTCTCTCATCTCCAGATCAATGAACATGGTTGAACTCAGCCCATTTCTTCATTGCTACTTTCTCCTTCTTCCACTCACCAGTAGACCAATGTGGTCATCAGCAAGTTTACATGCCTGCTCATGTGCTCCCTTTGAGTTTCTGTCTTAGAGGGGGGTTTGTCCTGAAGGCACTTGATTGCTTGCCTTAATGGCTTCCCAGTGAATAACATGCTTATTCTTGTAGTAGCCAGTCATACTGCCATTTTTGTTTTGGATTTTTCCTGATGATCTTTCTTTGAAGGTATATCTTCTGTCACTCTAGCTGTTCCAGGCTGGTCTGCTTGTTCCACCTAAGAAGGTTCTGGATGACGCTCAGGATTACACCTAAGGCCTATACACTGCAAAGAGTTCGCAGGAGGCCTATGTCACTGGGCAAGTTCTAGAACCCCTTTTAGATATAACTTTCTGTAATCATGTTTCCCAACATTCCTTTCTCTCCAACTCAAGTGTTTATTTTACAAAAGTAGGCAAGGGAAACAAATATATATAAGTAAGTGGCCAGGAACTTTTCAGTGATAAACTAAAAGGAAAGTTCACAACTCAAAATAAACTGGCGATAAGCAGTATTCTCTTGTTGTCTAGGGTTTTGGGTCCCCAGACCTGGGAGGCAGCACAGAGTCACCAGGGCAGGAGGGAACAAGGGTGGTGTGAAAGTGACTTTGACAGGGTCCCATTAGTGTCCAGCTCCTTGCCCGCCTTGTCTTTGGCAGAGCTAGTCACAGGTAACCATGTCTGACAGGTTTGAGCTCCTGTTATATGCATCTATGAACAGAGGAACAGAAGATAGGAAAGGAGGGAGACGAAAAAGAAGAAATGAACCTGAGTATTCTACAAGTTTGGTGATTGATCTCAGGGTGTTGAAGAACAGGCACATGTTTTATATAATACCCACCCTGAAAGCCAATTATTTTCTAAAGGGAGAAAGAATTATCAGAAAAGTCACTGATGACTTGAATCACTGATCTTTTCCAAACATTTGTCTATAAGCCTAGACCTTTTTTTTTTTTTTTCTGAAGTAGAAGCTGTGTGGAGCTCAAACATACTTGTGGACAGTTACGCCTATCTGTTAATCCCATTACTATTATCTACCAGTAGGATCGTTGTCAGATAAGCTGACAGTGTTTGCAAAGTGTTTAGGATAGTGCCAGGTACATAGTAAGCACTGTGTGGATGTTATCTATCATTATTTCTAAATCACTATAAACCATCTTACTCAGAACTCTGATCTAAATGAAAGCCAGGCTCTGCTCTTCTCTGCCCATCTGTGTAGTGATGGACTACAGACTAAGGTGGAGGATCAGAGAAAAAGAGGAAGACCTCAATGAGATGGATTGACCAAGTGGCAGCACCGATGGACTCAAGCGTGGCAACAGTAGTGAGGCTGGCCCAGGTTCAGGCAGCGTTTCGTTCTGCTGTGCATAATGTCGCTATGAGTCGGTGCCAACTCAATGGCACCTAACAACAACAACAATAACAAGGAGCAACTTGGTGGGTTGAAGTTGAGTTTCCACCAGCCATCTCATTTTATCATATTGCAGTGGCTTGCTATACTGAAAGCTATGTTACCAGTACTTCATATATAAGCAGGGTCACCCATGGTAGACAAGTTTTAGCAGAACTTCAAAACTAAGAAAGGACTGGTTGTATACTTCTGAAAAATAACCAATGAAAATCCTATGGAAGACAAAATAGACTGCTGTTTATTATCATACTGGAAGAAGAGCCTCCTAAATTGGAAGGCACTCAAAATACTCAACAAGGGACTTCGACACACCAATGATCCTGAAGACGGCACTAGAGCAGGCAATGCTTAGTCCTGTTGTACACGGGGTCACTTATGTGTCACAGCTGATGCCACAGCAATGAACCACAGCAACAAGAAGTTGGCTTAATGCAGTTTCCAAGCATGAGAAAAACAAAAGGAGTTAAGTAAATGGAGTCCTTCCTAGATGTAGGGCAGAGCCAAGTTGGAGACAACATATGACCATCTGTCCAGAGAAGCCCACTCAGCCCCCACTCCATGCACCATAAAGCCACACAGCTGTGATTTGACTTCACGTCTCGAGTGGCAGTCTTGCCCCAGTCCTGGAAACTATGCTGATTGAGTGAATTAACTGGGCAAGTTACACACACATACACACACAGTCTCAATAGCCATTCTGTAAAATAAAGGGACTCAGTAGGATTCTTGGAGGCCTGGTATGGAGCTGTAGGATAAGCACTGGATTACTAATCAACCAAGGTTGCTATAAGTCAGAACCCACTCAATGACACTTAACAACAACAACAAAATAAAGGGATGAGCTGCAATGGTCTCTGGAGTCTGTTGCTCTGACTTCTTGCTATTTTTTTAAAGGAGCCTCTGAAAGGCTTTTGAAATAGAGGAATCTGCATTTTAAAAAGGAAATATAATAATGCAAGGTCACCAACACCTGTTCCCTCTCGATTGACTTTTCCTTTAGCTTTCTAGCTTTAAGGAATCTCACTTGAGATTAAATGAAGTATTAAAGAAAACAGGCTCTCTGGGATCAGACTCTGAGGTGGAGATTGACATGCCAGAAGTTCACTGTGGCATGGTCTTGGATCCACGCCTCTGGGGGTGGGAGAGTCTAGAAGGCAGGATTTAAAGGTGGAGTTGCACTGCCTTGTCATCAACAAAGGCCACAGTCAGCTCCACTGAGAGCATGGGAGCAGGCCCTCTGAGTTGACCCACCTGGAGGCAAGCAATTCAGTCCTTTACATTCCTTCACCTCTCTTTACCGACCAGTCACCATTGCATGACCTTGCTGGAGGAGGATCTTTGACTGAGAATAGTTCTCAGACAGTGACTAGCCATCAGCCCCTTGGTACCTGGGGAATGAGAGAGAGCCCAGTCTTTGCATTCATTTTCTACTGTTGTATAATGAATGATCACAAACATAGCCACTTAAAACAGCACACACTGATTATTGTAGTGTGTGTGAATCAAGAGTCTAGGCACAACTTAGTTGGGTCCTGTGCTCAATGCCTTAAACTATAACCAAGATTTTGGCTGGGCTGCATGATCATCTGGAGGCTTGCCTTGAAAGAATTTGCTTCTAAGATCATTCAGGTTGGTGACAGTAATGATTTCCTATAACAGAGGGGACTGGCTTTTTGCTGGCTACTACACTCTAAGGTCAGTTCCCTGCTACTGGGGTATGACCTACACTATTCTTACTTCACCAGCCCACAAGGAGAATCTCTCACCTCAGGGAGGGCCAGACCATCTCTGAAGAACTCTCACCTGATTAAGTCAGGCTCACCCAGTGTAATATCATTTTGATTAATGCAAAATAAACTTATTTGGGACCTTAATTACATCTTCAAAATCCCTTCCCCCCTACTGTAGTCTATTAACTAGAAACCTACCCATGGTTTATGGGAGGGGATAATGTGGGGTGTGAACACCAAAAGGTGGTAGTCATGGGGTCACATTGAGTTCTATCCACCAGTCCTGAAGAGGAAATCTACATCGTCCATTATCATAAATCAAAATAAAACCCGGTAAGCAAGATTCTCCTAGTGAAGGAAGTTTTAGGCTGAACAGTTCCGCAGGTTTCCTTGACTTTTTGAGGTTCACAAAGCACTCAACAGAAGCAGCACCAACGTTTCCATGGCAATGGAAGACAAAACTAAGTCTGTAGCTATTGAAGAGGAATTTCCAACTGAATGGACATCAGCGTAGCCTTTGCACATAGTGGGATTCCACAAGTAACTGCTGAACTAAACTGGTTGAGGTTGAGAGCTATGTTTTACTCTGCAAAGGAGTTACTCATTTCTCCAATCCAAAGCTTCAACTAAATGTCTAACCACTCAAAACTGGCCAGAATGTCTGGGAAAATAAGGCCAAGATGGACTGCCTGTAAAAGTCAACAGCAAAGTGTCCCCTTTGTCAAGTAAAAATGGCAAGAGAACTAAAAAACTTCCCTAGACTATATAAATGCACTTTTATATATAAAAAAGTTAGTATATGGGTTGCATTTACAAGCTTTTGGTTGTTAGTATAGACAGGGTAGAGGGAAATATAAAAATTGATCTGATGACCAACACTGTAGGAGGCCCAAACTAATGAGCGGGTTGGCCCCAGTGTTTTCATGAGATAGAAAATCCCTGCCATTGAATCTAGTGAATTGGTTAACAGACCAAAATGGAGAAAATGGTCTCAAGGCAGGAAAGAAATTATTCCCTGCATTCTTGATAGTGGATGCTTTATAGCATGCACAATAGTAACTCAACCTCAACTTATGGAAGAGGATAGAGTGTTCGCCCTTGTATGTTTCACAGGCTATTGTGGGAGGCAAACAGAAGGTCCTGGCTGCAGGGTAGGGGGAGTACTCCAAGGAAGAAAGCACAGGTGCACAGAAGCAAAGGAAGTACCTAGCCCAGGCTTACCCTCATGGGGCAATGAGGACAAAGGGACTCCATGAGTGAGTGAAAAGGAGCACAAGAGGATGTCTTAATGTTAAGGATTGAATTGTGTTTCCCTCCCTAGAATATGAATTCCTAGTCCTTGTCCCTGTGAGTGGAATCCTGTTTGGAAATAGGACATTTATTTTGTTATGCTAATGAGGTCATACCATTGTAGGGTTGATCCTAAACCTAATCCCTTCTGAGTTATAAAAAGACCAGAATAGACACAGAGGAAGAAGACAGCATGTTAAGATTGTCTATAAGCAAAGGATTGCCAAGGATTATCAACAGACATTGTTGTAAGAGAGAAGCTAGTAGAAGGAATCGGAAGGCTGAGACCCTGATTTAAACTTTAATCCTCCAGAACTGTGAGACAATAAATGTCGGTTCTACAAAGCCACTCTCTTGTGGTGTTTGTGTTATAGCAATACTAGGTAATTAGATCATGGAATATTCTACTTCACAGGTGAACCTGGAGCCAACTTTCATCCGTTGTAACCTAAAAATCCTACAAGATGGAAAATCACTTTGTGTCTTATGCAAGAAAGGATGACTGTAGCTGGTTCAACTAAGTCTAGACAGATAGGAAATGGCTAGGCAGAAACAGTCAAAAGTAGCTTTCATAGCACAGAAGAAACCATTAATTACTTTCCTTCCCTTTATTGAAGGTTGTGTGCCTTCAAATTCGTTCCAACTCATAGAGACCTTGTATAGGGTTTCTGAAGCTGTCAATATTTATGGAAGCAGAAAGTCTCCTATTTTTCCCAACTACTGAATGTTGTTTATCCTAAATATGGTTTCTAGCCCTGCACTAGTCTTCTACTCATTAAGATTTATTGAAATATCAAACCCCAAACCACCAAAGCTAGGAGTTTACATCTTCTCTCTTCTATTCTTCCCCACCAAATTATTCCTCCTCATTAATTTGCCTTGCTTTCTCATCTCAAAACCTAGCCCACTTTTTAGGTTGTGGATCCATATACTTAGAGTGACCAAGTAATTTATTATCCTAACTGATGCACTTTTGAAAGTGAAAGGGAGTGCAAATCTTAATTTCTCCAGGACAAGAGGCATAAACTGGAATGGTCCTGGGCAAACCAGGCCAATGATCACACAGCACAGGATACACTTAGCCCAGTTAGCACAAATTAGTGCAGAGCAGAAGCCAAAATTCTCAGCTGCTTCTAACTCTGGGTCACAAAGGAGGACACAGCAGTGATATTTGTTGCTTTAACTACCTCCTGATGTTGGTGTCTTTGTCTAAGAAGAAACTGTTACTGAGCAGGCTTGTAGATGTTCCATTTGTAAGGAAGGTCTCTTCTCTGAACACAGGGAAATAACTAGGGAGGAGTAGATAGCCAACACTAAGTTTGTTAAATGACAATATTGTAAGACATTTGGTTGTATTTCTTTTTTAGAAAACTCACTTTTACCCTGTCTAAAAATTCCCCATAGAACAGAAAGCCTGATTTTGCAGAAGTTGCCTTGGTTGTTTAAATCACTAAAAAGGAAATTGCTATCAAGCATGTAAACAGTAAAGATTACTATATTTCAGGCAGCTCACCCTAAAATATGGTCATGGGATATGTCACTGAGGAGGTTGTTGTGTTGTTTGTTGCCACTAAGTTGGCCCATAGTGACACCAGGTCTAACAGAACGAAATGCTGTCCAGGTCTTTAACATGTTCATGATGATTGATATGCATGGATTCATTGTTGTGGCAACTGAGTGCCTTCCAACATGAGGGACTCCTCTTCTAGCATTATATTGGATATTCTGTGACCCATAAGGCTTTCATTGACTAATTTTTGGAGGTAAATTGCCACATTTTTCTTCCTAGTCTGTCTTAGTCTTAGTCTCAAAGCTTCACTGAAACCTGCCCACCATGGCTGACCTTGCCAGTATTTGAAATATGGGTGGCATAGCTTCCAGTATCACAGCAACATGTAAGACAAACTGACAGATGTGTAACAGGACTGAGGAGATTGTTGTTGTTATGTGTCATCAAGTCAATTCGGACTCATAGTGAACAGCAGAACAAAATACTGCCCAGTGCTATGCTAGCCTCAGAATCCTGACTATAGTTGAGCCCCTTGAATATCTTTCGACTTTTCACTAACCTTTTACTCTACTAAGCATGCTGCCAATCTCCAGGACTGGTCTCTCCTGAAAGCATGTCCAAAGTAAGCAAGACGAATTCCCACTATCCTCGCTTCTAAGGAACATTCCATCTGTACACATTTAAGCCTAACTTTAGGACCAGCATGCATCTTCTGCTCAGAATGGAACTGAGGGGGGTGGGGGAAAGCTATAGCCTAATCAATTGTATTAATATGTCTGAAGATAGAGTTTTATTAATACATCTGAAGAAGAATGGTCTGTATAAAGACTGAAAAGGGGATATCAATAATCATGCTCATAGCGGTGCTTGTCCACCAAGGGCCAGGGAGGGGAGTTCTGGATCTTTCAGATTGGAATGTCATGGCTATAAAAATACCTTTCTTTGTTAAGATCAATAGTTCATTCCTGTTTATTGCTGAGTAGCATTCTGCAGTGCATTAAATTACTTCATATAGCTCTTCTAACTTTGGTCTTTGTAACTCCCACCAAACAACTAATTTTTCTTGATGAGTCTGGGTAAGAGAAAGTGGGAGAAGTTGCTAATAGGATGATATGACTCAGTTATGAAAGATTGTTAACAGAGCTCATTGTGAATTGTAAAAACACGGGACTCTGATGAAGGGATGAGTTAATGTGCCCAGCCTGCTGAGTTTAAAATAAACCATCTCAGCACTGTCATCAAGGAATAACAGCTAGGAATAGAAAGCATCCACTGAACCCTGAGATCCCTGCACATTGAACCTCCTCAAATCAGAGAGACAAAGTTGTGACAATGAAGAAGCTGCAACAGAAGAAGAACCAAAAACCAGAAAACCGGTCAAAGAAGTGGGATTCCCAGCCCACAGAGCAAGTAAGGATGAGCACCTTTGGACAATAGGCTCAATTGTGGCATGTGATGTCTCCAGGCACTTAATTGGGGAGCTAGGTTTGCTGACCCATGGAGCTAGAGCTGAGCCCCTTCAAGCTGAGGCTTATAGTGCAGTGGAGTACCCTTAGGACATATATCAACTATACAGGGGATGACTGTGGAACAGACCATCAACTGCTCATACGCAAATTCAAATTGAAGCTAAAGAAAAGTAAAGTCCACAAGAACCAAAGTGTAACCTTTAACACATCCCACCTGAATTTAGAGACCATCTCAAGACCAGATTTTATGCGTCACACACTAATGGCAGAAGACCAGAAGAGTTGTGGGATGACGTCAAGAACATTATCCATGAAGAAAGCAAAAGGTCATTTAAAAGACACTAAAGAAAGAAAAAAGAAAAATGTATGTCATAAGTGAATCTGAAGCTTTTTTTGAGCATAAAGAAGCTAAAGTAACCAGAAGAAATCAGGAAATAAAAGAGCTGAACAAAAAAAATTCAAAGCGCAGTTTAAAAAGACAAAGTCGACTATTATAATGAAAGGTGCAAAGACCTGGAGTTAGAAAACCAAAAGGAAAGAACACACTGAGCATTTCTCAAAGTGGAAGAATTGAAGAAAAAAAATTCAAGCTTCAACTTGAAATACTGAAGGAGTCTATGGGCAAACTACTGCATAAATGGTGCAGGAAGCATCAAAAGAAGATGAAAGGAATACACAGAGTCACTAAACCAAAAAGAATTCATAGATGCTCAACCTCTTAAAAAAAAGTTGTTGTTTTTTTTAAATAGTAGACCTGGTCAACCAATTGGAAGAGTTCCGTATTGTGCTCATTCCAAAGAAAGGTACCCAACAGAATATGAAAATAATTGAACTATACCATTAATAGTACATTTTAGTAAAACTTTGCTGAAGATAATTCAAAAATGATTGCAGCAGTACATTGACAGGGAGCTGCCATAAATCCAAGCTGGATTCAGAAGAGGATGTGGAATAAGAGATATCATTGTTGATGTCAGAGAGTGCCAGAAAGATGTTTACTTGCATCTTATTAACTACTCAAAGGAATCTGACTGTGTGGATCATAACAAACTATGAATAATATCTCAAAGAATGAGTATTCCAGAATACTTAAACCTATGCCCATGAGGAACTTGTACATAAACCAAGAGGCAATTATTCAAACAGAACAAAGGAATGCTGAATGGTTTAAAATCAGGAGAGGTGTGTGTCATGGATGTATGCTTTCACCATACTTACTCAATCTGTATGCTGAGCAAATAATCTGAAAAAGTGGATTATATAGAAGATTGAAGGAAGAAACATTAACAACCTACTATATGCAGATGACACAACTCTGCTTCAGGGACACAAAAAGGAGCTGAAATATTTCCTGACGAAGATCAAAAGCCTTCAGTATGGATTACACCACAATGTAAACAAAAAAAATTTTTTACAACTGGCCCAAAAATAACATCATGATAAATGGATAAGAGATGGAAATTTGCTTGCATCCACAAAGTCCTGGTGTGGTGCTATAGGTAAACACTGGACTGCTAAGCACAAGGTCGGGGGCTCTAACCCACCAACTGCTCTTCAGAAACCCTATACAAGGTCGCTGTGAGTCAGAACCAACTCAACTGAATTTAACAACAACAACAACAACATAATTAACACTCATGGACACAGCAGTCAAGAAATCAAATGACATATTGCATTTGGCAAATCTGCTGCAAAAAACCTCTTTAAAGTGTTAAAGAGCAAAGAAGTCAGTTTGAGGACTAAGATGTGTCTGACCCAAGCCATGGTATTTTCAGTTGCCTCATATGCATGTGAAAGTTGGACAATGAATAAGGAAGACTGAAGAAGAATCAATGTATTTGAATTATGGTGTTGGTGAAGAATATTGAAAGTACCACGGACTGCCAGAAGAACAAACAAATCTGCGTGAGGAGCAGTACAGCTAGAATGGTCCTTAGAAACTAAGATGGTGAGACTTGGGTCTCTCGTTCTTTGGACATCTTGTCAAAAGGGATCGGTCCCTAGAGAAGGACATCATGCTTGGTAGAGTGTTGTCGTTATTAAGTGCCGTCAAGTCGATTCCGACCCATAGCGATCCTGTATAAGGTTTCTGAGGAGCAGCTGGTGAGCTCGAACCACCAACCTTGCAGTTCAAACGGCTTTGCAATCTGGCACATTAACCCACAGCACCACACCAGGACTCCTGGTAAAGTGTAAGGTGAGCAAAAAAGAAGAAGACCCTTAATAAAATGAATTGACACAGTTATAGCAACAATGGACTCAAACATAAGAACAATCATGAGGATGGTGTAGGACCAGGCAGTGTTTCATTTTGTTGTGCACAGGGTCTCTGTGAGTCAGAACTGACCCAATAGCAACAACAAAAGAGCTTTACAATACAGCTGCAGCAGGGCAAAGGCCAGAGGACTCTATATCTGAGAGGCCAAGGACAGAGATATGACTGGGAAGTGACTGTCTTGACTGAAACTATGCCCTGAGCCCTTTAAATCCTAAACTGTAACCTATTAACTTCCCGTATAAACCCCATAAGTGTGAGCATGGTGTCTGAGTTCTGTGTGACTACTGTAGTGAAATACCGAACCTGACTGAGAAGTAGAGAGTGCTGAGAGAGGGATGGTTGGTGTCAGAACTGGTAAAGAAGGTTCCGGGGGAGGCATGTCTGACCTCAACCTCATAGAACTTGATCTTGAGCTGATGCTGATGGTGATTCTCCTCCTCCCCAGTTGTAAAGCTGGAGGAACTCAGGTGCTATCCCCTATGCCTTGTTTAATCATCATTACCACTCACCTACTGAAGAGCATCTGAGTTGTTCCTAATTTGGGGCTATTGTGTGGCACTGTATAATAAGCACACAAACACAGGTTCAGTTTATACTTCGTCAGAGGTTCAAACTCACCTGCTGCTTCCTCGGAAACCCTATACAGGGTCGCTATGAGTCAGAACCAATTTTGATGGAACTTAACAAAAACAATAAAATTGAAATAAGCACTTATGTACAGGTAGTCATTTTTATGTAAATTTTTATTTTCCAAGGAAATATGCAATTTCTGAATTATACATTTAACTACATGTTTAGTTTCTTAAGAAACTTGCAAATTGTTTCCCAGATTGGTTTCCACCTATATTTGATGAAAATCTAGAGTCAAGTCTAGTGTGCCCTAGTCTGAAATAATAATAATAATAAATTATGTTTGTGTGTGTTTCTTTTTGTATATTTTTGTTTTTGAACCCAAGTGTAAAACTTAAGATTTATCTTCACTAAATGTTATTCTATTAGTTTCATCACAATACTCCAAGTCTTAAGATTTTTAGCTTCTGATTTCTCTCATTCAAGGTATTAACTATCCTTCTTCCTTCATTTTATCTACATATTTTATAGCCATGTTTATTAAGACATTTTGTTTATTAATCCAAGGTTTAAGAAAAATGTTGAACAGGATAAAGTCTCAAAGAATATCACTGGAGACAAACTCACCAACTTCAATATCAGCAGACCTACTACATGGATTTTATTAAGCATATTTAAGACTATATTTTACTTTCCTGCCCGTCAGAATAGTATCAGCAAAAGCGTCAGAATAATTGTGAAATTTAGATTCCCAATTATATAGCACTTCCTTTTTTGTCAATCTAAGCACTTCACGAAAAAGAGAGAGAAGAATGCAAGTTCTTAGATTATAGTATTTCACTATGAACGCTTTAGTTCTTACTGATAAGAACTTTCCTGAATAAATAGAGAGACTGAACAAATTAATAAAATAATTGTCAACATGGTGACTTGATCTTTTATCTAAAGGCCGCAACTCTCACAGCAGGGGAATGAGAAACCTGATGGTGATGAAGATGATGGTGTTGATAATTAACAACTAGTGTTGAAGACGTGTTTACTACGTGCTAAACATTGCTGGGAACTATCCGCTACTAATTCACCTTTATAACTGTCTGTTTTTTACAACAATATTGTCATTCCTGGGAAATGGCAGTATATGTATTTTCTCAGATTCATTCAATAGATGTCACACATTTTAACCCTAAGCTCTACTTAGGGTGTGTCGGACTCCTTGGAGGTGGCGGCGGTGTGGCATGGAGTCTGTTCTGACTCATAGCAATGCTGCATAGGGATTCCAAGGCTGCAGCTATTTATGGGAGCAGAAGGACTCATCTTTCTGCCGGAATGGCTTGTAGTTTCGAACTTCTGACCTTGAAGTTAGCAGCCCAACTCATAACCTCTACACTACCAGGGCTCCTCGTCTGCCTCCTTAGTAGGAAGGAACATTGGCGGTTTATACAATTAAAGCCTTAGAAAACTTTTGTTTAGTTATCTCTTTTAGGCATAACAAACATTGGAAACTGATTACCTAAATTTCACTCCTATATCCATAGATCAACTTTTTCATATATCTATGCATTTTCAGGCTTTAACTAATAAGGCATTACAATGTAAAATAATTAAAATTATATGCACATATTCAATAAATTTTTATTCAGAAAATATTTTATTAGGTGGATACTTGTTTTACTTTTTCTTCTGATTCTTAAGGAAAATATTTGGTTTGTGATATGTAATACAAGAAAGAAATATGCAATCAAAAGAAGAATATCTAGAATGTCAAGAGAGAATGGGGTTTATTTTTATTTAAAATGTTTAGAGGACAGGGGGGAAAGAGGCTATATATTTCCAAGATTTATAATAGCAGTTCTAATTTCATTATTTTACTAGGAAAAGGAAAAAAGAACAAAGGACTCTAAAATGTTTAAAACAGTTTGGCTTAAAAATCTTTTAATATCTACTTCAATAGCTATAGAAGGTGAAAATCTGTACTGCATTAAACAAGAGAAGCAATAAAAAAAAGCAAAATATTCTACTAATGTGGAAGCATATAACCTTAGATATAAGCAAGAGCTCATTCCGTCTCACACTGCAATGATATTCTAGAATTAGATTGAGGCGTCAGTCTCAAAATGGGATTTCATAAAAAACAAATCAGATCTTGAAGAAACTCTTGGTTGAAACAGTCATTTACTTCTTTATATCTAAAGACTATATAGACTAAACCAATTGTTACACAGGAAACATTGG
>NW_006408578.1:15833589-15835721 GCF_000296735.1 Chrysochloris asiatica
CCGACCCATAGCGACCCTGTACAGGGTTTCCGAGGCTGTAAATCTTTACGGGAGCAGAACGCCTCATCTTTCTCCCGCGGAACAGCTGGTAGTTTTGAACTGCTGGCCTTAAGGTTCGCAGGCCAATTCGATATATATATATATATATATATACTTCAAAGCAATTGAAACCAATAAGCCAGTTTGAGCATAAAACATTGAGATACTGACAGACAAGGGCATACTAGTGGATGGACAGTTGGGGTGCTATTAAGATAACAATGCTTTTCAAATTGATTTATTATCATGCAGAGTGGCAGTTACTAGTCATGTGACCAAGGTGTTTTTTATTCAGCATATTTGAGACTCAGTTTCCTGTAAGAAAGGCAATGAAAATAGCTGTCAGGGAGCAAAAGAAAGAAAAGTGAAAAGTATCTTTGGCAGTAGGCAGTGTGCAAATTGTAGTTTATTTTTTATATTTACTATATTATAGTGTAGTGCCATAGGATAAGCATTCAACCTCAAGGTCGGTTTGAACCACAAGGTCAGCAGTTCAAACTCACCAGCCACTCCTCAGAAACTGGGTTACTATGAGTTGGAACCAACTCAGCAGCACTTAACAATAACATCATTTATTGAGCATTTACCATGTTGCAAGGACAAGTGCTGTCTTTTTTCCCATCAAATCCTCCCAATTCTGTGAAGAAAACTTTCTTTTTTCTTATTTTTAAGTTGAGGAAATGAAGGCACAGAGGCTAAGTGAATTGGCCAAGATCATCTGTTAAAAGGAGGCACAGTCCAGATTGAAGTCTATCAGAGAGAGGGCAGAAATCAAGGATTTGACCATGATAATCATATGACAACTAATTAAAGAACAACATACTGAAAATAAAGAAACTGGGATATAATTCTGACTCAGACACCAACTTCTGAGATTTTAGGCTAAATGCCCTTTGGCATCCTCATTCTTTTTTTTTATAGAATATTGTTGTTAAATGCCATTTAGTCGGTTTCCACTCATAGCAATGCTGTATAGAGTTTCTGAGGAGCAGCTGGTGAGTTTGAACCACTGACCTTGTGGTTAGCAGTTCAGTGCTTATCCTACAGTGCCACACCAGTACTTATTAATATCTTATAAATTTTTAAAAATCTGTGTCAAGTGTTTTGGGAAATAGAACTTTTTTGTTTGTTTGTTTCCTGAAAACGACATGGTCCCTGTTCTATACAGGGTACAATTCTCTGTAGGTACTGTTCTGAGAACTGGGGATGTTTTGAATAAATTGCATAGATACATTCCTTGACCTTATAGGACATTCTTTATTAAAAACAACTTTCTGAGATACAATTTACATACCACAAAAAAATCTCTTTTTAGTATGTCTACAGAATTGTGCAATGTTTCCATAGTCTAAGTTTAGAACATTTTCAACATCCCAAAAAGAAACCTTGTAACATGGCAGACTAGACAGACACAAAACATGGACCCTCTAAAATAAAGATACAAGAGAACAAATAAAATAGCACAGATGAAAATTCTGGAATCCTGAACTTCTAAGGATTGGTTAGAAAAGTGAATTGATTGCTTGCTGGCATGAGAAGCTGAGCAGGAACTGCAAGAGAGGGGATGACTTGTGAACAGCCAGCCAGATGCAGCATGACCATCTTGTGAGCAGCTTCAGCAACAGAGGAAGAACAGATTCATACACAGGACAGGAAAGGTACAATTCCTTCTGCTTCTCCACAAGCCCTGATAACCAGAGGTGAAGCCAGTACCTATCCTCATCCATACCAAGCACCAACCCTGATTTCCTGGAGTTCTGAGCTATGAGATTGGGAGCCATGCCAGCTACGCCACTTTGGTGCCTGAATTCAGTCAAGATCAGTTCTAGACCTACAGAATCTGCAGAGTGATCAGATCAGCATTTAACCTGTTACCCAGATGTCATGTGCTTGTGGTCCTAACAAACGCTGAAACAGTACTCCAACAAGGCCCTCCACAAACTGCTTCTGGATTGAGTGCCCTGAACATAGTTAACATGGAGGAGGCCAATAGGAACTCCATCTAGGGCCAGGAACTCTGCGATCACATCCCTCCCACACTCCCATTGTCAGTTCCTTGGCTTGCAGAAGCCACCAGAGTTTTCTCCCCCCCC
>NW_006408578.1:15835850-15842085 GCF_000296735.1 Chrysochloris asiatica
CTTCTGTTTCTCATTTACCCTCTTCTTTTTACCCTTTTTGATGTTTCTTTACTATTCTTGACTCTCTTTTCATCTTTCCTCTCCCTTTTTTAAAGCATTTTTAAAGTTTCTTAAATTTCCTCTCTTATTTTTCTGTTTTATAGCTTCATTTTCCTGTTCCTCTTCTCTCCTTTTATTTATTCTTACGTGATTTTTTGGAATTTCTTCCTTTTATATTCTCTCTTATTTTTTTTCTTCTATAGCTTCATTTCTCTGTTCTTCTATTGTCTTTATAGTGTTATATTCTTTTTTTCTAGTTGCTGCCTGTTTTTATTAATCATTTTCTCTATATTATTTTCTCTTTTCATTTTTTGGTGCCTTGTTTACTTATTCTGTTTTGTTTTCTTGGTGGTGGTGGTGGTGGTGGGGTGTATGTTTTTCTTTCCTACCTGACAGGAGATAGCAATACATACAGCCCAGAAAAAAATATAACCTCTACAACTCCACCCAGTGGGCAAGTGGTAATACCAGCTCCTGTACACCCAGTCAATAGTAGACAAACCCACCCAAACTGAGGTGCATGTACAGAGAATGGGAATGGTGTACACGCTTCTATTCTCTAACTACACCCAGAAGGAGAGACTTGATGAGAGCCTATGAATATATCAACACACAATCATCAATCAAATACAAACATGGCAACCTCACAATGTCCTGGAGACAACAATTTTAGCTCACATAAAGAAACAAAACAGTATGACTCAAACAAATGACCAAGATGCAGAGAGAGAAAACATTTCTGAAGAAGAAAAGGTAATGGAACAAACTGAAAAATAATTTAAAAGAATGATATGTAGGTACCTTCAATGTATTGACAGAGAGATTGAGGAAAGCAAGGAGAATACAGAAGAATCCAGGAAAACACTACAAAGACAAAAAGACAAAATAAATGTAAAATTTGAAACAATACAAACACTACAATGGGAAATCCAGAATATTAATACTAAGATTTCATAAATGGAAATACATTGAAAAGGCAAAGGAGTAGACGTGAAGCAATGGAAGCCTGAATTAGTGAGCTTGAATATAAATCTCTCAATACTAGAATGCTAGAAAAACAATCAGTAAAAAAAAGGAATGAAAAAATCTGAAGAAAGCTTACCAGTTATGTGGGACATCATGAGAAGGAACACAGGACACCATGATTGGAATTCCAGAACAGGAAGAGACAATAAAAAACACATAAGTTGTTGGAGGAAAACTTCCCTAACATCATGAAAGATGAGAGGCTAAGCATACAAGAAGCTGGATGAAGTACAAGCAGGATAGACCCCAAAAGAAAACCACCAAAACATGTCATAATTAAACTTTCCAAAATCAAAAACAAAGAAAGGATCCTTAGAACAATTCAGATAAAAACAAAAGTTACCTACAGAGGAGAACCAATAAGAGTAAACTCCGACTTCTCAGCAGAAATCATGCAGGCAAGAAGGCATATACAAAACTCTGAGAGAGAAAAATTTACCAGCCAAGAATTATATACCCAGAAAACTGTCCTTCAAATACAATGGTGAAATTAGAACATTTTCCAATTAACAAAAATTAAAGAAATTTGTAACAACCTGACCAACTTTACAAAAATCCTAAAGGGTGTTCTTTGGACTGAGAACTAACAATAGTAAACAACCAGAGATTACCATCCATGACAACTGAATACAGATATAGAAGTATTTAAAGTAAAACAAAACTACAAGACTGAAAATAGGAAACCAGAGATATTAACTTATAATGAAGTCAACTACAAAGTAAAAAGAGGGAATAGTGTAGATACAGAAATTTCAAATGGTTAGGAAGAAGTCAAGTGAGCTTCAAGATAAAACATACTGCTTTAAATTGGGGGAAAATTTAATTAATTAACCTCAAAGAAAATTAATATACCTGCACATCAAATAAAAAAAGAGGAAAACCAGAAAGATTTAGTAAACATTAACACAACAAGAATGAAGAAAATGAAGAGAAAACCCATAAACAAAATGAACTCAGAAAAAAAAAATTATGTGGAGCAAAAAATCCAGCAGCACCACATGCACACAAAAACACACATCAAAATGAAGCAATCAAGTCATAACTATCATTAATTACACCTAATGTGAATGGATTAAATACCAGTCAAGAGACACAAAGAGCAGAATGGATAAGAAAAAAAGGATCCTTAACAACTGTCTACAAGAGACACATTTAAAAGATAGAGACAGCATAAATGCCCATCAACATAAAAATAGTTAAACAAACTTCGGTATATATACACAATGGAATACTATATAGTGTTGAAAAATAATGATGAATATGTAAGACACCTCCCAACATGAATGAACCTGGAAGACATTATGTTGAATGAAATCATTGCTGTTAGGTGCTATTCACTTAGTACTGACTCACAGCAACCTACAGCACAACAGAACAAAACACTTCACAGTCCGTCACCGACCTTACAATCTTTGCTACACTTGAGCCCATTGTTGCTGCCCCTGTGTCATTCAATCTCATTGGGGGGGTCTTCCTTTTTTTTTTTTTTTTGCTGATCCCTCCAGTTTACCAAACACGATGCGCAGTAAAACCTGCCCGATGCAATACGTCATTTGATTTCTTGTCAGCTGCTTCCATGAGTGTTGATGGTTGATCCAAGCAAAATGAAGTTTCTGACAACTTCAATCTTTATTCTAATTATATGAATGTTGCTTATTGGTCCAGTGGTGAGGATTTTTGTTTTCTTTACATTGTTTTCTTTACATTCTTTACCTACATGGAAGGCTGTGGTCTTTGATCTTCATCAGTAAATATTTTAAACCCTCTTCACTTCCAGGAAGCAAGGTTGAATCATCTGCATATCACAGGTTGTTAATGAGTCTTCCTCCAATCCTAAAAACACATTCTTCTTCACAGAATACAGCTTCTTGGATAATTTGCTCAGCACACAAATTGAATAAGTATGGTGAAAGGATACAATCCTGACACACACCTTTCCTGATTGTAAACCATTCAGTGTCCCCTTGTTCTGTTGGTCAAATGACTGCCTCTTGGTCTATGTACAGGTTCCTCATGAGCACAATTAAGTGTTCCAGTTCTCAATGTTGTTCCAGTTCATTCTCAATGTTGCCCTCGGCTTATCTTGATCCACACAATTGAAAGCCTTGGCATAGTCAATAAAGCACAGATAAACATCCTTCTTGTATTCCCTGCTTTCAACCAAGGTCCATCTGATGTCAGTAATAATATCCCTCATTCTGTGTCCTTGTCTGAATCTGGCTTGAATCTCTGACATTTTCCAGCCGATGTATTGTTATTTTTTAATAATTATCTTTAGCAAAATTTTACTTACATACTATGTAAGTAATATTGTCTGATGATCTCCACATTCCATTGGGTCACCTCTCTTTGGAATGGGCGTAATGATAGGTCTCTTCTAATCGGTTGTCCAGGTAGATGTCTTCGAAATTTCTTTGCTTAGATAAGTGAGTGCCTCCAGGGCTGCATCAGTTTGTTGAAAGATTTCAATTTGTATTCCATCAGTTCCTGAAGACTTATTCTTTGCCAATGTCTTCAGTGCTCCTTGGACTTCTTCCTTCCATATCATTGGCTCTTGATCATTTGCTACCTCTTGAAATGTTTTAACATAAACTTTTTATTTTTTTATTTTTTTGGTATAGTGGCTGTGTATTCCTTCAATCTTCTTTTGATGCTTTCTGTATCATTCAATATTTTGTCCATAGAATCCTTTGATATTTCAAATTGAGGCTTGAATTTTTTTCTTTCAGTTTGAGAAATGCTGAGCATGTTCTTCCCTTTTGGTTTTCTAATTCCAGGTCTTAGCATATTTCATTATAATATTTAACTATGTCTTTGGGAGCTGCCTTTTGAAATTTTCTGTTCTGCTCTTTTGCTAATTACTAATGAAATTAGGGAATCACAAAATAATAAATATTGTATAAGACCAATGTTGTAAAAAGTTAAAAAAAGATTTTCTTAATAAAAGAAACCATCATTGACGGTTATGCGCAGGGAGGGAGGAAGGAAAATTATTCATGAGCTAGAGCAGGGGTGGGGAACTTCCAGTCCGAGGGCTACATAAGCCCATGAAATTATTTGGTTTAGCCCTGCCAAGGTAACCACTGTTCCATCCATCACATTGTTGTTGTTAAGTGCTGTCAAGATGGTTCCAACTCATGGAGGTCGAGTGCTTATCCTACAGCACCATCAGGACTGCAGCCATCACATTAGAGGTCAGTTAATGAAATGTTTGACCAGATGTAGCAGGCTAATTTTTAAGTTGATAATTTTATAATTACTAATGATATTATAAACTTTGGCAGAAACATGCTGTTTTGGCACTGTAGGATAAGCACTCATCCTCAAGGTCGGTTTGAGCCACAAGGTTCAAACTTACCAGGTGCTCCTCAGAAAGCCTATACAGGGGTCTCTATGAGTCAAATCAAGTGGACAGCACTTAACAATAACAGCAACCCCTGGGCTAGAGGGCAGATACATGTTAACATGGGGGATATGACAGGCAATAAACAATAAGAAGGAAGTTAGCAAAGTAAAGGTAGCCGGAAGACACAGGGAGGAATACAATGAGAAAGTGAATAGAGGTAAATACTGTTAACTGTTGGTATATAGAGAGGGTTGTAATCAATATAATGAATCAAAGTATATGATTTGCTGAATGTAAAACTGATGATCTGCTCTCTAAACCTTCACTGATTTCACAATAAAAAGTTAAAAAGAAACCTTGTTCCCATCAGCAATCACTTATCACTTCCCCCGCCACCCCCCATCATTCCACAACCCATCATTCTGTCTCTATATTTGTCCATTAAAAACATTTTGAACAAATAGAATCATGCAATATCTTTTGTTACTAATTTCTTTGCTTAGTTGAGGATTTTCCAAGTTTCATTCATGATGTAGCCTGTATCAGAACTTCGCTTCTTTTTAGGGCTGAATAATATTCCGTCATTTTGTTTATCCATTTATCTGTTAACTGACACTTGGATTAATTCCGTTTTTGGTTATTATGTATAACCTAGTTATATGTATGTATACATTCACGTGCAAGGTTTTATGTGGGCATACGATTTTATTTCTTGGGTAGATACTTAGGAATGGAATTGATAGATCTTACAATGACTGTTTAACATTTTAAAGAACAGCCAACCTGTTCAAAGTAGTTGCACCATTTTACATCCCCACCAGTAATGCACGAGGGTAAGAAGTTTTCCACATCCTCACCAATATTTGTTATTAAGGTAGCCATGCTGTTGCTGTTGTTTAGTGTTGTCTGATTCATAGCGACCCTGTATAGGGTTTCTGAGGAGCAGCTGGTGGGTTTGAACTGTCAACCTTTTGTTTAGCAGTCCAGTACAACAGTACAGCACCACACAGCTCCCATAGGAAAAGGAACATTTCATACTATAGAACATAAGGTCCATGAAAGAAGCTTATTTTTAAAATCTTATACCCTATACCCAATATTATCAAATTAATCACATCAGCTCTCCCTTTAGACCATGTTCCAAATCCAATGACTTCTCAACCTCTTTGACACTAAGACGAATATATAAGTCACTATTTTCTTTTTGGGAACATTGACAGGCCTCTGTATTTGTCTTTTTGACTCTGCACTTGAATCCTAAAGTCTATATAGTCCACAGAACAACCAGAGGGATTTTATTTAACCAAAAGTCAAGTCAGAGATCTCTGAGGAAAATGCTACTATTATTTTCTTATCACTCCAACTAAATCCCAAAGTCCTTATTGGGAGCACAAGGCAGCCATACACCATCTGGTCCAGGGATGCCTCTAAAATCATCCCAGTCATGCTATCTCTTGCTCCCCTATTATGGAATTTTATGAGTATTTGATGGATAAGTGACAGAATGAGAGTTCAGGACAGGAAAATCAACAAGGGTTGAAGGTAGTCAGCCTCTACGAAAGAAAATGGGATCTGAAGAATTTGTAAGATGTGAATAAGGGGGGACAAAGGAAAACAGATATTGTAGGCAAAGGAAATGACACGGACAAAGACATACTTTCAAGGAAACAATCTCAGTTTAGTAAGTCCTATTTGTCATGTTTGTGGACTAAGGTGTGCCTTACCCAAGCCATGGTATTTTTAATAGCCTCATAGGCATCCCAGAGTTGGACAGTGAATAAGGAAGACCATAGAAAAATTGATGCATTTGAGTTATGGTGTTGG
>NW_006408578.1:15843375-15845474 GCF_000296735.1 Chrysochloris asiatica
CAAGCTACTCCTCAGAAACCCTATACAGGGTCGCTATGGGTCGGAACCGACTTGAAGGCACTTAACAACAACAACAACATACACCTAAAAGTGAGCCACAAGGATGAGTTCAGTTCCAGACCTGAAGGGCCATAGTCTTGTGTTCCTCCAGTCTCTTTCTGACCAGTAAACCTGACTTTATATATATATATAATTTTGAGTTTTGTACCATATTTTCTCCCACTCTATCCAGAATCATCTGATGTAATTCATTTCAAAGCAGTTGGTAATTGTAGCCGGGCCCAGTTTTTCTGGTCTCAGGAGTCGTGGACTCAGGTGTTTACATGTTCCATTAGCACACTGATTCCAAGTAACTTCAATTGTCGCCGCTCTAGTTTTCTTTGCACATGAAGAAACCAATAGTTGCACCTTAGGTGGCTGCTCATGGGCTTTTAAAATCCCAGTTGCTACTCACTATGTAATGACAACTGACCATAGCATCCCCTAGTTCCAGCAACTCATTGCCTCAAAATGTTTGGTAATGTCTAAGAAGTTTTTATAATTTTACCCCCCCATACACTCCATCATATTCTTGGATGTGTTTGCAGTGAAGATAACTACCCATGGTTAAATGTCCTCTGTCACACCTTTATATATTTGTGGGTATCTCTCATTCTCCCTCCCATACATGTTCAGCCTGTACGTTATGTACACAACCCTGTTCAACACTAATGCTGCAGGGTTGTATACATAACAGTATTTATCTCTATTCCCTTTAACCCTTGCATTCCTCCCTGTGCCTTCATCTTTGCTTATGCCAACCTCCCTTTTTGTATATTGCCTTCCCCTTCACCCATGTTAACATATCTACCCTTTCACCAGTGAATTACTTTCCTCTTCTCCCACCCTGGTAACCATCAAAGAATGTTTCTTTAAACATGAAAGCTTTTCTTGAGTTTTTACAGTAATGGTCTTTTACAAAATTTGTCCTTTTGTGATTGACATATTTCACTCAGCATAATATCTGCCAGGTTCATCCATGTTGTAAGGTGGTTCACAGATTTGTTGTTCTTCAATTTAGCATAGGATTTTATTGTATGTATCCAAGGTTTTTTGCTTTTCTTTTCTTTTCTATTCTTTCATTTTTGGACATTTAGGGATTCTCCATATATTTGCTATTGTGAAAAGTGTTGTAATGAACATGGAATGTATATATCTATTTATGTCACGGCTCTTATTTCTTGAGATTATATACCAAGTCAAAGCATGGCTGGGTCATATCGTATTGCTTTTTCCAACCCTTTGAGGAAACACCTTATGGATTCCAGAGTGATTGCACCTTTTTATAGTCCCGAGGGTCCCAGTTTCTCGACACTCTCACCACCATTTGTTGTTTTCTATTTTTTTTAACTTTGCTATTAATACTGGGTGAGAGAATATCTCATTGTTGTTTTGATTTGCCTCTTTCTAGATGGTTAATGAAGTCCTGGTGTAGAATTGTAGGATAAGCCCTGGACTGCTAATCACAAGGTTAGCAGTTCAAACTCATCAGCTGCTCTTTGAAAATCCTATACAGGGTTGCTATAATTCGGAACTGACTCAATAGCACTTAACAATAATAGGAAAGGCTAATGATCATGAACATTTCTTCCTATATTTTGTTGGCTATTTGAATATCTATGTTGATGAATTGTTCATGTCCTTTGCCCATTTTTAAACTTGATTATTTATATTTTTCTTGTAGAAGTGTTGAAGTTTCCCATAAATTTTAAAGATTAATTCCACTGCAAAAATATTTTTCCAGTCTGTGGTTTCTTTTTTCACACTTTTGGTGACATCTTTTTGATGCACATAAATTTTTAATGTTTAGGAGGTCCCAGTCATCTATTTTGTTTTCTACTGTTTGTGTGCTTTCATTTATGTTTGATAGTTTGTTTATTCATGCCATGTATCAGAGCTACTATGCTTCAGAGCCCCTACGATTGTCTCTATATTTTCATTGACGATATTCATAGTTCTTTGTTTACATTTAGGTCTTTAATCCATGTTGAGTTCATTTTCATATATGGTATGTCATATGGGTCTTGTTTCATATTTCTACAAATGGATTTCCAGTTTTG
>NW_006408578.1:15849597-15883263 GCF_000296735.1 Chrysochloris asiatica
AACCACCACCCCCCCATTTTGGGTAGCCAATATGCAAGTTGCCCATCTCTGTCTACTCTGTGTATGGAGGGGGTGGGAATGATCCTCACTGTAAAGATTTGTTCCCTCTTTTGAGCTACTGCATCAATAGGTGTAGGTCAAGTTCATCAAATTGTATCAGATTACATTCACTGTCTTTTGACTGGTGCACTTAATCCATTAATATACAATGCAATTTTTGATAGGCATAAACTGAATGCTGTCATTTTGTTGTGAGATTTTTTTGTGGTGCAGCTGGTTCCTTTGTTTCACATAATTTGCTCTGCTGAGTTCATTTTGTTTGTGGATTTTCTTGTCATTTCATTCATTGCTGTTGTTTTAATGTTTGCTAAATCTTTAAGGTTTCACTCTTTTGTGTTTTGATTTGAAGGTACATTAATTTTATTTGAGGTTACCCCATAATTTATTAATTTCTTCCCCAGTATAAAACGGTGTGTTTGCCATGAGATCTTTATCTCCCCACCATTTGGAAGTCTGTAACTATATTCTTCCCTCATTTTGCTTTATGTTTTAATTATAAATTGATATCTCTGGTTCCATGTTTTCAGTCTTGAAGGCTTATTTTACTTTGGATACTGCTTATCTGGATTTTGTTCTGGGTGGTGTTTCCACGTATGCTAATCTCAAGTTGTGATCTGCTGTTGATGGTTTTCAGTCCAAAAACTCCCTTTAGTAAGCTTTGTAAACTTGGTCTGGTTGTTATTACAAATTCCTTTAATTTAAGTTTATCTGGAAGTGTTCTAACTTTGTCATCATATTTGAGGTGAAGTTTTGCTGGGTATAAGATTCTTGGTTGGCAATATTTTTTCTTTCAGAGTTTTATATATATCTCTTGATTGCCTTCTTGTCTGCATAAGAAATCAGAGCTTCGCTTATTGGTTCTACTATATAGGTAGCTTTTCATTTTTCCTGAACTGTTCTCAGGGTTCTTTCCTTGTCTTTGACTTTGGAGAGTTTGATTATTATACGTATTGATGATTTTCTTTTGGGTTCTATCCTGTTTAGGGTTTGTTCGGCTTCTTTAATGCTTACCTTCTCATCTTTCATGATGTTAGGGAAATTTTCTTCCAACAACTCTTCAACAATTTTTTTGTGTGCTTTTCTTTGTCTCTTCCTTTTCCAGTATCCAGTCACACAGAAATTATTCCTCTTCATTGTGTGCCACATAACTTTTAGGATTTCTTTTACACTTTCCTTTCTTTTTTCTGATTATTCCCCTAGCATACTAGTATTGAGAGATTATCTTCATGCTCACTAATTTGGGCTTTCAATGATTCAAATCTATTCCATTGCCCTTTTAATATATTATACATTTCTGAAATCATAATATTAAACTTCTGTTGCAGATTTTGTATTGTCTCCAATCTTTCATCTATTTTGTTCATTTGTTCCTGTAGTTTTTTTCCTGAATTCTTCCTTGGCTTACTTAAACTTTCTCTCAATACACTGAAGATATTTAAATATCATTCTTTTGACTTCTTTTTCAGATAATTCCAATGCCTTTTCTTCCTCAAAAAAAAAAAAAAAAAGTTTTCTAGCTCTGCATCCCGGTCACTTGTTTAAGCTACTCTGTCTTGTTTCTGCATGTGAAGAAAAATTATTTGTTAGCTTCAAGACATTGTGGTGTCATTGTATTTATGTTTAATTGATGATTGTATGTATTTTAGTGTATATTATATATACATAGTATATTAGTGGTGACTTGTGACAGGTGTGATTAAAGAATGGAGGCATGTGCATAGATAGGTTTGACTGATGTTGACTGTTGTCATTTATCAGGTGTACAGCAGCTGATATTGGCTCTTTCCCAGTAGATAGGACCACAGAAGTACTAATGTAACTGGGCTATATGGGCAAGAAAGAAAAAGAACTAAACACAATTAGGGAAAGGGACATAGAGAGGAGAAAGAGACCAGAGCATAACAACAACAAAAAACAACAACAACAACAACAACAAAAGATTAATAGAAAGAAAAAGAGAGGGAGGAAGGAAGAAAAAAAAGGAAAGGGGAAAAGATGCAGGATAAAAGAAAATCAGAAGAAAAGAAGGAAAATGAAAGTGGAGATAGAATATAAAACAAGGGAAGGGAAGGAGAGAAATAAGGAGAAGAAAAAAAATAAGTGAACAAAATCAATGAAAGGAAAAAGTCAGGGCAGGTATCAGACCCAGAAACTCATGTAGTGGGTGTGCAAGGGATGAAACAGTGGCACTTCCAGCCATAGATGGAGTTCCTATAGGTCTAGGTGTTGTCTGTTCT
The DNA here is from genome assembly GCF_000296735.1 of Chrysochloris asiatica. Taxonomy (NCBI): domain Eukaryota; kingdom Metazoa; phylum Chordata; class Mammalia; order Afrosoricida; family Chrysochloridae; genus Chrysochloris; species Chrysochloris asiatica. The sequence continues at coordinate 15,851,895 of NW_006408578.1, forward strand.
GCTCACCCAATCCAGAAGTAGTTCATGCAGACCCCCAAACAGCTGGAATTAGGGTTTTATTGGCCTAGAGGACAGCCAGGGCACTTGGCCATGAGAGTTCACCAGTAGTCCAGGCTAGCCAAGACCATCTCCGCAGGTCTCAAGCAGGTCTCAACTGAATCCAGGCACCAGAATTGGTGCAGATAACACCCAACTCACAATGCTGTGGTTCACAACTGCAAGGCTCACCACTGTGTGACTCCTTTCCCTGGAGAGCCGAAGCTTCACTAGGGGTGGATGAGGGTGGGGTCTGGCCATGCCTTGGGGGATGGCTATGCCTTTGGTTACAAGGGAGTATGGGGAACAAGAAAAAAAATCACACTTTTCTTGGATCTGCACTGCGAAGGCACTGTCAGTTTCTGAAGCTGCTTGCAAAATTCAAGATGACCACACCACATCTGCCAGTCACCCACAGTTCACCTGTCTGTCTCCTTTTATTGCCTTGTCTGTTTAGTTTCTTCTCCTAATAAAAGCCAGTCCAGGCTAGTCAGGATGGGCACTGTAGGTCTTTCTTGCCACCAGTCAGCAGTATGCTAACAAGTCACTGTCTGCTTTCAAAGCCACTTGTAAATAAGCCCACCTGTCTGTCTCCATATTTTGCCATGTTTATTCAACTTGTTCTTATAGTAAGCATTCTACCCACTTCTCTATCCCTTCATCTGAAACTCAGGTTCCATGACTATCATCTGCATCTGTTTTAATTGGTTTTACTTTTCTTTGTTGTAGAGCATTTCTGTCCAATGCACCATCTTGCCAGAAGTCCTATTGTATCTTCTCTTTGTATTAAAAAATCTGAGTTACATGTATTGAGCCATACTCATAATGTGACACAGTGTAGCTCATGTTGTTGTTGTTATTAGGTGCTGTCAAGTCAGTTCCAACTCATAGACACAACACAAGGAAATGTTACCCAGTACTGTGCTATCTTCACAATTTTTCTGAAGTCTGATCCCATTACTGCTGCCACTGTGTCAATCAATCTAGTTGGGGGTCTAGTTTTTTGCTGACTCTCCACTTTACTGAGCATGATAGGAACTGGCCCTTCCTGACAATATGACCAAAGTAGGAGAGATAAAGTCTAGCCATTCTCCTTTCTCAGGATCATTCCAGTTGTGCTTCTTCCAAGACAGATTTACTTGTTTTTCTGACAGCACATGGTACTGTCAATATTTTTTGCCAGCACCATAATTTAAATACATTGATTTTTCTATGGTTTTCATAATCACTGTCCAACTTTCACATGCATATGAGGCAACAGAAAATATCATGACTTGGTTCAGGAGTACCTTAGTCCTCAGAGTGACATCTTTGCTCTTTAACACTTCAAAGAGGTCTTTTGTAGCAGATTTACCTAATGCAATACATACTTTGATTTCGTGACTGCTGTTTCCATGAGCACGGAATGTGGCTACGAGCAAAATGAAGTCTTTGACAACTTTAATCTTTTCTCCATTTATTGTGATGCTATTTATTGGCCCAGTTGTGAGTATTTTTCTTTTCTTTAACTGAGGTATAATCCATACTGAAAGATGTAGTTTTTTATCTTCATCAGTAAGAATTTCAAGTCCTCTTTGCTTCCCACAAGCAAGGTTGTGTCAGCTGCATATTGCAGATTGTTATGTTTTCCTCCTATCCTGATATCATGTTCTTCTTCATATAATCCAGCTTCTTGAATTATCTGTCCAGCATTCAAATTGAATAAGTATGGTGAGAGATATAATCCTGATGAAAACCTTTCTTAATTTTAAACCATTCATTATCTACTTGTTCTGTTTGAACAAGAGCCTCTTGGTTTATGTATATGTTTCTTATGAGCACAATTAAGTGTTCTGTAATTCCCATTCATCTCAATATTAACCACAGTTATGACCCATGCTGTTGAATGTCTTTACACAGTCAACAATACACAGGTAAACATCCTTCTGTTATCCCTTGTTCCACATACTTTTCTGAATTCAACTTGAATTTCTATCAGCTTCCTGCTGATGTACTGCTGCAACTGTATAGAACATTGTTATTGTTGTTTTTAAGTGTCATTGAGTTGTTTATGACCCATAGCAACCCTGTATAGGGTTTCTGAGGAGTAACTGGTGAGCTTGAACCGCCAAGGTTCAAACTGACTTTGCATTCCAGCACATTACCGCACAGTGCTACACCAGGTCTCCATATAGCATACAGAGGTGAATATTTCATTTAATAAATGACTGCTTTTTAATTCATTGTAACCCCTAGCTCTTTTATTGCCAAGTCATAAAAAAGTACACTCTGCACACACACACACACACACACACACATAATTTAGGGTGTTCCACTTGTATTTGTATTGTTGGAGTCCTTGTGTGGCACTGTGGGGTACTGCACTGGACTGTAAAGTTGAATTGGACCTCAAGGTTGGCAGTTAAGGCTTACCAGCTGCTCCTCAGAAACCCTATACAGGGTTACTATGGGTCAGAACTGACTCACCGGCACTTAACAATAACAACAGCAACAACTTATATGGTTACAAAGTATAATAGGACTGAAATTATAGGCTAGTTGTGTCAGGAAACATGGAAATACTCCAATAATAAAACAATAATAATAGCAACAGTAATAATGTTTACTAATCAGGAATTATACTAAACTTTCTATAGGTAATTTACTATTTAGTCCACAGTAACCATAACCGTAACCATCTATAACCGTAAGAAGGGAGTCCTGGTGTAGTGATGTGGACTAATGCATCAGACTGCAAAGTCGTTTCAACTGCAAGGTCAGTGGCTCAAGCTCACGAGCTGCTCCTTGGAAACCCTATATAGGGTTGCTATGGTTCAGAATCGACTCGATGGCACTTAACAACAACAATAACAACCATAAAGAGAGTAGATAATATTATAATCCCATTTTATAAATAAGAACACATAAAGTAAAAGAGGGTAAATGACTAATCTCAGATCATCCAATTTATAAGAGGTGCAAGCAGGATTTGTAGCTAGGTCTGTCTGTGCACTGTTACTTCAGATGAGTTCAGGTATGATTAGACATTCTTCTCAGGTGTCAGTGAAAATGCTCTATCTTAGGATCACTTCGCTAAGTCCTGTAGGACTAGCTGGCATGCTTGTTAAAATGCAGATTGCTGGGCAGTATTCCCAGAGATGCCATTTCAGTAGATCTGGAATGAGGCCCAGGAATCTATCCTGAAAATTCAGATGCACATTTTAGTTTGAGAATCCCTGCACTGTTCAATGAATAGAGCAGGGATTTCTTTTTAGTTCAACATACAGGTGGGAAAAGCCCCTCATGGATGGGCATGGGTGGACTTGACTTAGAAAAACTGAAGACTAGAAAGAACAATTTATGCCCCCATGATCAATCTCAGCTATGCAGCTGAGCAGCTCCACAGGAAGCTAGCTTAATTAAGCTGAATTCTTATGAGAAAAGCCAAGCAGTTATGGGGATATTATCATGATATCGTTTAAATACCTTGAGTTTACTATGAGGCACTAAAAGATATCTTGGTTTCCCCAACATCCTCAAAGCACAGGGTTGGGCTGGGCATAATGTCCAAATGGGCTTATCAGTTGATGTCAAGACAAGCACAACAATGATGTCAATTGGCATCAATTATTTAGATGAACTTCACCAACCACCCAGGATTTGGGGATCAAGAGCACAGACTGAATTTCAACTCTGACTTCATGACTTACTAGCTACACGATTAGTTGCCATCAACTCCAATTCATAGCAGCCCCTCCCCCACCTCACCCCCCCACACACATACCCAGTAACATAAATTTATTGATGGATAACTGACCAGCTGTTTATCTTTAGAAATCCTTTCCCCCCATTTTGTAGGATGAGGGTACTAATAAAACCTATTTCACTAGGTGGTTGTGATGATGAGATCTGATAATACCTCTGAAGCACTTGTTTCTGCAGGCAGGAAGCACTTGAAAAGGATGATGATGACCATCATCGATGTTATCCTCTTTCTTTTCCTTGTCTTAATCACAAGGTCGGCGGTTCAAACTCACACAGTTGCTATGAGTCAGAACCAACCCAACGGCACTTAACAACAATATAGAATGTAGTATATGCTCAAGGAAGCTTGTTGAAATAATTCATAGGTAAAAGCCTATATCTGAGGAATGACACATGCTATGAGTCAGCTGAGATTTCCACAAAGTCCCTGTGAGTCTCATACAGAAGCTACACAAACCAGTTGATTTCGTTGTGACTACATGGCCATCACTCTATAGATATGTTAGCAATATTAAGTACAAAATAAGTGTCCATTTTGTCAATGTAAAGTTAGAAGAAAATTAGGTCTTGGGTAAACTTTTTCAATAAATATTACTGACTTGTCCCTTAATCTTGTTGTTGTTGTTAAGTACCATGGAGTTGGTTCCAACTCATAGTGACCCTGCCCAGGGTTTCCAAGGCTGTAAATCTTTATGGGAGCAGAACGCCTCATCTTTCTCCCGCAGAACCACTGGTAGTTTTGAACTGCCGACCTTGAGGTTAGCAGCCCAATTCATAACCACTACGCTACCAGAGCTCCTTGTCCCTTAATCTTAAGATACTTATTTATGCATCTGTAGCGCATGATAGGACAAGCTAGAGAAGATAGCCTCATTGGCTTCTACTCATTCATCTTGGCTATTATTACCCTGATGTAATATTTTGCCCAGAGTTTGAGTTTTTTTAAAGTGTCTCATAAAAAATTTTAAATTATTATATTAAGTATAGTAATGAGACTGCCAGATGTCTCATAAACTTTTTTAAATTACTCTATGAGGAAACCCAAGATCTTTTGAGTCTTGTTGAACATGTACCTTTTGGTCACTGCCATCTGTATAAGAGAGGATTTAATAAGACAGTGGTTCCAATGCATTACAGTGATGAGTATGGGCTCTTATCTCACTGTGAGGGTGGAAATTTGACTTAATCTCTTGGCATCTCAGTTTCCTCACCTGTAAAATCTGTTAAGTAAGTGTAGCACACTTAGAATGGTATCACAATGATCATCCGCTCTTATTACTGGAAGGAGATACCTATTGGGTCAGTCATGATCCAATTTCAGGGCATAGATGTTACTCTATTTTTTTTTTTAAATTAATAAACTCTATTGATATGTTTATCATGCCAAAAAAAGTTGGGTTTTTTTGTTTTTTTGTTTTTTTTTTAACATTCAAACTCCATTTGAAAAGGAGGCAATGAATATTGGTTGGAGTTGCATCCTGCTCCTCCTGGAGGAGATCTATATTTAGGAGCACATATGAGGGGTTCTGTTCCCGTAAAGATTTACAGCCTTGGAAACCATATACAGGGTCGCTATGAGTTGGAATTGACTCCATGGCACATAACCAACCAACCACAAACATTCTATAGCTACGCAATTTGATCACTCAGAAATGCATTCTGGGAAGTGCCTCCTAGAGGTCCCTTGTGGGATGCTATTTTGTGCCTTTAGTTTGTTGTAGTTGGGAAACATCAATAATAGTAGCAAAAACAATTCCATCTGAATACTTGCTAGAATATTTTTGGTTTCAAAACTGGTGACCCTTAGGATTCATAACCGCTCAGCCTAAAACCACTGTTCATGTTGCTTTGGCTGTCACATCAGAACTCCAGATGACTTCGGCACACACTGGCTCGCCTTCTTGTGAGGTCCTGTGGATTCTGGCTGTGGGCTTCAGGAACATTTGGATTTGTTGCAAGTTGAGCAGAGGATCCGATCCTTGGTGATAATGTATCCCCTGCCATTTAGCTGCTGCTCATAGCTCTCGCAAACAAAGTGTTTTCAGTGGCAGGCCAGGACTTCCACATGCTGGTAGTCCTCTGAGAACATAATCTGAGAACATAATCTCTTCACAACCAGAGCACCGAGGCCATAGGCTCTTACAGTAATGGGGACCACATTATAGCCAGCCCTGTCTGAGTAAACCACAGGGCTGTCCACAGGGACTATCTCCTTACAGAGCCCACAGATGTAGTCTGTCTTTGGAGGGTCCTTGATGTGCTGTTGATGATTGGGGCAGTAGTCTCTGAACTCTCTGACTTAATCTGTTGCTTCCCTTCTTCCTTGGGCAAGCCAGCCTGGCCCTGGAGGGCTACCTTTCCCATCCCAAGTACTGACAAATCCCTCCATTCACTCTCAACTTGTTCCCCAAAAGTCTGCGGCAGCAGGATGGGTCCGGGTCATAGATGGACAGCTGATGCATGAGCTGGCGTTTTCAGTAACAGATAATCTCAGTGCCAGCCATGGGTTACTTCTCCTTCAGGATGAGCTTCATGTACTGGAGGTCTAGTTTCTTGGTGGCCCCTTGGGGAGCCCACTCATAGGTGATAGTGTCAAAGGTGGGCTCTCTCCCAGTGACAATAGGGTTGATCATGATCATTCAGTTCCTCTTGTAGATTTAGTTGCCATCTCCACCAGGCAGAGGCGTGAGGGCATGCAGCTGGAACTGTGGTGGCTGAGTGGCCAAGTTCAATGCAATACATTGAAAGAGTCAGAGGAATGACACTCAGCCGTGTCTCCAGAACACTGCAACTAGAACTACTGAGTTCAAGAACATAGTGTCTTAGCTAAGGTGCAAAGATCAGGAAGCAATTGCTGCCACACCTGAAAACTAGGGACCGGAGAGTATTCAGCTGAGTCACTACAGCCACCGGGATTTCTTTTTTTCAGGCAACATACATGAAGACAAGCTTGGACATTCTATGACCATTCCCCCCATTACCTCATTTGTCAGCAAAAGTTGCCATTTGGAGCAAGAAAGTGGTTCCCACCGCATTTCTGTCTTTCAATCCTCCTGGGCGTGTGTCTGTAGTAGGCAGCCTTCATGATAGCCCCCAACAATCCCACCTCCTGGTGTTTACACCTTTGGGTATTCTTCACCCACACTCTGCCAGTGTTGGTCTGTGTGGTTAATAGAATACAGCAGAAAAGAGAGTGTATTCGTTCTATGATTCTGTTCTAGAAGTCAGTGATTTCTATCTTGCTCACTGTCCCTGATTCACTTACTCTGAAGGAAAGCAGTTGCCTGGTCATGAAGATCTTTGGGCAGCCCTATGGAGATATTGATGTAGTGAGGAATTGAGGCCTTTAGTTCAACAGTCCAGGAGGACTATGTGAGTGAGCTTGCAAAGACTGGTGCCCCAATGATTTCCTGCCTGCAATTTCATGTTCAACCCTGAGTCAGAACTACCAACGAAGCCATTCCTGGAATTCTGACCCACAAGATAATGAATGTGTGATATCATGAATGTTTGTTTTGGTGCTAAGTTTTGGTGTCATTTGCTAAGTTGTTGTTGTTGTTAAGTGCCATTGAGTCAATTCTGACCCAAAGAGACCCTGTATAGGGTTTCCAAGGAGCAGCTGGTGAGCTTGAACCACCAACTTTGCAGTTCAAATGACTTTGCAGTCTGACACATTAGCCCACAGTGCCACACCAGGACTCCATTTGCTAAGTAGCAATTGAGAAATAATGCAGCATATATCTGGGAGGACTTACTTTCTCCTTCAAAGTCTTAGTGGTAAGAAATATGAAGCATAGATTTTAGCACTGTGGTACAGAGGAACTTACAAGGATGTTAGACTGGAAACTGAAGAGGCCATCCACAGAGTAAGCCACGATGTTTTATATGATGTTGTGGTTGTTGTTGTGTGCCATGGAGTCATTCCGAGTCATAGCAACCATATACAGGGTTTCCAAGGCTGTAAATCTTTATGGGAGCAGAAAGTCTCATCTTTCTCCTGCAGAACAGCTGGTAGTTTTGAACTGCTGACTGTGAGGTTAGCAGCCCAATTTGTAACCACTATGCTTAAGGACCAGTAGATCTGCTAAACAACATATTGTACAGGGAACTTCATCCTGCCAGAACCTTGTCCATCCTTAGTCACCATTTACAACCCAAATCTTTCTTTACTTTTCTCATTGTCTTCCATCTCCTCTCCTTCCCATTATTACACAAAGAGAACAAGGTTTTTCTATACCACAGTTTTTACTAAAAGTGTCCCATGATTCCCCCATTAGGGAGATCCTAACTATCTGTTGTTGTTGTGTTATCAAGTCAGTTCCAACATATAGCGACCCTGTATAGGGTTTTCAAGGAGTGGCTGATGAGTGTAAACCCACTGACCTTGTGGTTCAAACCGACCTCGTGGTCCAGCGCATCATCCTGCAGTGCCAGCCCTGATCTAGAGGCTTACAATAAAGCGTAAATCCTGCTACACTGTGAGCTGTGCAAGGTAACAGGTTACGGTGTGAAGTCCTGTTAAGATAAGGAGGAACAGGTGTTCTAGGTATAGCTACTTTAGCTATTGCTGAGTAGCTAATGCGTACATAGAATTCTCTTCTGTGGCCAATCTCCTCATTGGAGAGATCCATAACACCACATTTTAGGTATGATTTGTCTCATGTGGTTTTCAAAATCTCTGAATGAAAAAGGGCAATAATTTAAGACAGCTAGCCACATCAGGAAGCAACAATTATGGTTATTTCTAAAGAAGTTATTTGTGACAGTAGGTACATTTGTGTCTTTGTTTTTAAGCAGATAACTGGAACAGTAGGTCCCAGACATCTGCTTTAGAGGCCAAGGATTGTCACTAAATACAGAAAGTAAGGCAAGTAATTCTCACAGTGTAAGAGAAAAGTCTGGAGATAATTAATGTTTTTGCTTTGAGAAATACAAAGAAAAGCCTTAAATAGGAAGGGAAACTGACTCTGAAAACACCACAGAGTAACAGTAATGTGATAGCGCTATGCATCTGTTGTTGTTCCATCAATTCCAACTCATAGTGACCCTGTATAAGGTTTCTGAGACTGTGTATCTTTGCGGGAGCAGAAAGCCTCATCTTTCTTCTGCAGAGCAGCAGGTGAGTTGGAACCACCAACCTTCTGGTTCGCAGTCTAGTGCTTATCCTATGGAGCCTCTGCACTCCCTAATACATCTATTGTTGTGTTTTTGTTAGGTGCCTTTGAGTCAGTTCCAACTCATAGCTACCCAGTGCACAACAGAACAAAACACTGCCTGGTCCTCTGCCATCCTCACAGTTGTTACAGTTGAGCCCATAATACATATACCACTGTGACAATCCAGCTGACTGGAGGTCTTACTCTTTTTCACTGACCCTTGCTTTATCAAGCTTAATAGCCTTCTCCAGAGATGACGTCTCAGCATCCTGGCTTCTAAGAGACATTCTGGCTGTATTTCCTCCCACACAGATTTGTTAGTTCTTCTGGCAGCCCATGATACTTTTAATATTCGTCAACACCATAGCTCAAATGCATCAATTCTGCTACAGTCTTCCTTTTTTATTGTCCAACTCTCCCATGCATATGAGGTGATCGAAAATATAATGGCTTTAGTCAGGCACATCTTATTCCTCAAAATGACATCTTAGCTCTTAAACACTTTAAAGAGGTCTTTTGCCGCAGATTTGCTTAATGCACAATTGTTTGATTTCTTGACTGCTACTTTCAGAAGTGTTGATTGTGGATCCAAGTAAAATTAAGTCTTTGACAATTTCAGTCTTTCCTCTGTTTATCATGATGTTATGTATTGGTCCAGTTGTGAGGATTTTTGTTTTCTTTACATTGAGGTGCAATCCCTACTGAAGGCTGTATAGTCTTTGATTATCATCAATAAGTATTTTAAGTCCTCTTTGCTTTCAGCAAGCAAGGTTGTATCATCTGTATATTACAGGTTGTTAATGAGTCTTCTTCCAATCCTGATGCCACATTCTTCTTCATATAATCCAGTTTATCAGATTATTGATCAGCATACACATAGAACACATATGGTGAAAGAATATAGACCTGACACATACCTTTCTAGATTTTAAACCATTTGGTATCTCTTTGTTCTGTTTAAATGACTGCCTCTATGTGCAGCTTCTACATGAACACAATGGAGTGTTCTGGAATGCCCATTCTTCCCAATGTTATCCACAGCGTGCCATGATCCACACAGTTTGAAAACCTTTGCTTAGTCAATAAAGCACAGGTAAACATCTTTCTGCTATTCTCTGCTTTCAGCAAAGATCCATCTAATGTCAGCAATGTATCCCTTGTTCCAAGTCCTCATTTGAATCCAGCTTGAGTTTCTAGAAGTTTCCTGTTGTGCTATTGCAGAGGTTTTGGAAATCTCTTCAGAAAAATTTTACTTGCATATGATATTAATGATATTGTTAAATAATTTCTGCATTCCATTGGGCCACCTCTCTTTGGAATGGGCACAAATATGGATCTCTCCCAATCAGGTGTCCTGGTAACTGTCTTCCAAACTCCTTGGCATTGATTAGTGAGTTCCTCCAGCACTGCATCAGTTTGTTGGAAGATTTAAATTTGTATTCTGTCAAATCCTGGAGCTCTGTTTTTACCAATACCTCCTCCAATGCAGCTTGAACTTCTTCCTTCATGAAGTACCACTGGCTCTTGAACATCGACGAATTCCTTTTTGGTACAGATTCTGTATACTTTTCATATTCTTTTGATGCTTTTGAAATCATTTGGTATTTTACCCATGGGATCCTTCACTATTGTAAGTCAAGGAATGAATTTTTCTTCAGTTCTTTCAGTTTCATAAATACCGAGCATGTTCTTCCCTTTTGGTTTCTAACTCCAGGTCTTTGGATGTTTCACTATACTTGACTTTGTTTTCGCAAACTGTCCATTGAAATTTTTTGTTCAGCTTTTTTACTTCCTCATTTCTTCCATTTGCTTTAGCATCTTTATGCTGGAGAGCAAGTTTCAGAGTCTCTTCTGACATCATTTTGGTCTTTATTTTCTCTCCTGTCTGTATGATATTCTTGATGTCATCCCACAACTTTTCTGGTCTTTGGTCATTAGTGTCTAATGCATCAAATCTGTTCTTGAGATGGTTTCTGAATTCAGGCACAATGTGCTAAAAATCATATTTTGGCATTTGTGGATTTATTTTAATTTTCTTCAGCATCAGTCTGAACTTACATGTGAGCAATTGATGTTCTGTTCCACAGTCAGTCGGTCCCTGACCATTTTTTGACTGATGATATTGAACTTCTCCAATGTCTCTTCCCACAGATGTACTCAATTTTATTCCTGTGTATTCCATCTGGTGATATCCATGTATATAGTAACCTTTTATGTTGTTTTAAAAAAGTGTTTGCAACGAATAAATCATTGGTACTGCAAAATTCTCTAATGCGATCTCCGGCATCATTTCTATCACCAAGGCCATATTTCTCACCTACTGATTTTTGTTCCCAACCTTCACATTCCAATCACCAGGAATTATCAATGCACCTTGATTATATGCTTGATCAATTTCAGACTGAAGAAGTTGATAGAATTCTTCAGTTTCATCATCCCTGGCCTTATTGGTTGATGTATACATTTGAATAATAGTGGTATTAACTGGCCTTCCTTGTAGGCGTATGGATAATATCCTATCATAGACAGTGTCATACTTCAAGATAGATCTTGAAATGTTCTTTTTGATGATGAATGCTATGCTATTTCTCTTGAATTTGCTGTTTCTAACACAGTAAACCATGTGATTGTCAGATTCAAAATAGCAATACCAGTCCATTTCAGCTCCCTATTACCTAGGATATCTACGTATTCCATTTCATTTTTAACAACTTCAGTTTTCCTAGACTCATGCTTCATATGTTAAAGGTTGTGATTATTAATGGATGTTTGCTGCTGTTTCTCCTTGTTTTGAGTTGTGCCCCTTCAGCAAATGAAGGTCCCCAAAGTTTTACTCCATTTACGTCATCCAAGGCAACTCTATTTTGAGGCGGCAGCTCTTCCTCAATCATATTTTGAGTGCCTTCCAACTTGAGGGGCTCATCTTCCAGGACTATATTGGACAGTATTCTTGTGGAATTCATAATGTTTTCCTCTTCCAGCACATTATCTGGTTTTAGTGGCAAAACATTCAGAACTCTGCTTCTTCTTCTTCCTAGTCTTTCTTAGTCAGGAAGTTCTGCTGATACCTGCCCACCATGGGTGACCCTGCTGGTATTTAAAACACTGGTGACAAAGCATGCAGCATCACAACCACAGGCAAGCAACCACAATCTGACAGACATGTGGTGGATGTTGTTGTTGTTATAATGTGCAGTGAAGTCGGTTCCAACTCATAGCTACTCTGTATAGGTTTTCTGAGGAGTAACTGGTGACCTTGAACTGCCAACCTTGTGGTTCAAACTGACTTTGCAGTCCAGAGCATTAACCCACAGCATAATCCAAAACAAAACACCAAATGCTGGCAAGGATGTGGAGTAACAGGAACTCTCATTTATTGCAGATGAAAATGCAAAATGGTGCAGCCATTTTTTTTCCCTCTTGTATGTTGTTTCATTGCCATGGTTACAATCCCCTACATGCATCATCAACCAACCAAAGCGTATACACTACAAGCCTGTCCCCCAGTCGTCAGCACACAGTCGCTCTCCCTTTCTGTGTCTGAAGTCCCCAGCTGCTCCATCTCTCCATGTCATCGTCTCTGCCTCCATCTCTGGCATCACTGCTTCTCTGGGTAGGGTCCCACTCTCCACTCTTCTCCCTTGATGGTCCCAGGGATCTCCACTCCTAGACTGAAAAGTTAATCACTCCCCTTCTTGCTACAAAATGGTGCAGCCAGTTTTTACAAAGCTAAACATAGGCTTACCAGACCATACCATACCCAGAGACAAGTGCACTATTAGGTATTTACCTGAATGAATTGAAACCTTATGTCCACACAAAAACTTGCACAGAAATATTAAAAATTGGAAACAATCAAAATGTCCCTCATTAGGTGAATGGAAAAAGAAACTGTGATACAGTCATACAGTAGATTATTATTCGGCAATAAAAATAATAATAATAAAAGGAAGGGAGCTTTTCCCCTGGCTGGCAGCACAATGCCTGGAGTTTCTGTAAAAGATGTCGAAGCAGCAGACATTCTCAGAACTCTAGCAGCCTTCCGCAAAAAGTCTGAGAAGCTAAAAGTCCCTGAATGGGTAGACACTGTCAAGCTGGCCAAGCACAAAGAGCTTGCTCCCTGTGATGAGAACTGATTCTACACATGAGCTGCTTCTGACCCATAGCGACCCTGTTTAGGCTTTCTGAGGAGTAGCTGGTGACTCTGAACCGCCAACCCTGTGGTCAAGCACATTATCCCTCAGTACCACACCAGGACTCAAGGGGGGTTCAAAATGGTGGAGAAGGACCAAGATGATGACCACAAACTGCTACCTCAGGGACAGAGAGATCTGGACATAATTACTTGAAAGATGGCAGGTGCCAACCAGAATATATTAGCACTAATGATGCTAGGTTCATAAAGTGCCTCGTTCATTAAAAAAAAAAAAAAAAAAAATGAAATGAGGTAGGAGATGATGGAGGCCATGCGAGCGACCCTGAATATGAAGGACCCTAAAAAAAAAGAATGAAATGAGCTACTAAGCCACAAAAATACATGTTTTTAGTTAATTACCACCGACTTGCTGCCAACTTGTGGCAATACTATGTGCTTAGAGCAGACTGCTTTTAAGGTTTTCAAGTCTGTGATTTTGGGGATGCAAGTTACCAGGCCAATCTTTTAAGTTACCTCTGTGTGGGTTTGAACCAGCAACTTTTCAGCTAGTTGGCAGTACTAACTGTGCCACTCAAGGAAGAACCTTTAGAAGACATGGAGGAAACTTAAATGCATATTACTAAGAGAAAGAAGCTCTGGTAGCACAGTGGTTACAAACCGGGCTGCTAACCTCAAAGTTGGAAGTTCGAAACTACCAGCTGTTCCACGGGAGAAAGATGAGGATTTCTGCTCCCGTAAAGATTTACAGCCTCGGAAAACCTGTACAGGGTCACTATGAGTCGGAACTGTCTCCGCGGTACTTAACAGCAACAAGAAGAGAAAGAAAGAAGTGTTGGTGTGGAGCTGTATGATAAGCACTAGACTGCTAACCACAAAGTCAGCAGTTTAAACCCACCAGCCACTCCTTGGAAACCCTATAAAACGTCACTATGAGCCAGAACTGACTTGATGGCAATTAACAATAACAACAAGAGAAACAAGCCCGTCTGAAATGACTACATGCTGTGTGATTCCAGAATTTGACTCTGGAAAGCATAAAATTATGGAAACAAGGAAGGGATCCATAGTTGTAAGGGGCACCGGGAGGGATGAATAGGTGAAATACAGAAGGTTTTTAGGACAGTGAAACAATTCTGCATGACATTCATTTGTCAAGACTCATAAGACTAGAGCACAAGGAGTGAACCCTGATGCAAATGATGAACTTTGGTGGTAAATATATCAGTGCTTGCTCACCAGATGTAACAAATGTATCGCACAAATGCAAGATATTAATACTAAAGGTAACTGTGGACAAAACTATATACTGCAAACATTTTCTGTAAACTTTAAAATGTTCTTTAAAAATTGGGTGTATTGTTTTAAGTCTACAAGTAGACACTGTTCATCAGTGAGAGATATGAATGAAAAGTGATTAAGTGAAATTAATAAGAATTAAGTGGAATGACAGAAACATTTCATTTGTATTTCAAACATGTATTTCTTTTATTTTTTGAACCTTTGTAATGTGATTTGGGTAAAAGTTTACAGAGCAAATCAGTTTTCCAGTCAACAATTCATGGACATTTTGTTTCACCTCACTGATTGCAACCCTACAAAGTAACAGCACTCACCCCACCCCCTCCCTGCCTTTCATGTTTCCCTTTGTTCATTCCTATCCCTTCCTGCCTTATGAATTTAGTCTTTGGACAAATGTTCTCTTGATTTCAAACGGCTGATCTAAGGAATGCATACTTCTCTGTTGTTACTGTTCACCTTATGTTGTTGTGAAGTGCCGTCGAGTTGATTCTGACCCATAGCGACCCGCATAGGATTTCCGAGGAGCAGTTGGTGAGCTTGAACCATCAACCTTGCAGTTCAAACGGCTTTGCAGTCTGGCGCATTAACCCACAGCGCCACACCAGGACTCAGTTCACCTTATAGAGCCATCTAGTACTTGGCTGACAGTGGAATCACAGGGATGAGTTCAGTTCCAGGTTTAGGGGGCGACTGATGCCCATAGTTTCAGGGGTTTTATCAGTTTCTATCTGACCAGTTGAACCTTGTCTTTTTTATGATTTCGAGTTTTGTTCCACATTTTTCTCCTGTTCTATTCAGGACCTTCCAGTGTGATCCCTTTCAGACAGTTGTCAGTGGTAGACAGACTAGTCCTTGTCTCAGGACCATAGAGACTGGGATTTGCTGGCTCATTAGGTCTTCAGACTAATTGTTTCTGTGCATCTTTAATTTTCTTCACTCTTCTTTGCTCTAGTCAGTGAGAGACTAATAGTTGCACCATAGATGGCCACTCACACGCTTTTAAGATCCCAGTCCCTACTACCAGAGTAGGATGTAGAACATTGTATTTGTGGACTGTTATGCCAATTGATCTTGGTGTCCCCTGAGACTATGGTCCTGAGTTCCTAAGTACAACAATTCATTCCCTCAAGATGTTAAGTTATGACTAAGAAGTTTTTATAACTTGTCCCCCTGTACACGCTCTATATTCATGGATAGTGTTGTTTTCAAATGCTGTAGAGTTGGTTTACACTTATAGCGACCCTGTATAGGGTTTCCAAGAAGCAACTGGTGGGTTTGAATCACCAAACTAGCAGTTCAAACTGACCTTATGGTCCAGTGCTTAACCTAGAACACCACACCAGGACTCCTTATTCCTGGATATGTATAAGTAAATTTATATGTAGAAATACCCTCTGCTGAACATATATACGTTCATGGATGTTATATCATTCACCTCTGCACACCTATCCAGCTTGCTTGTCTATTTATGCATCCACCCATAGATTGTTGTTGTTACTGTTATTGCAGAATTGTGGATGGAGTAGTATTTACCTCTGTTGCCTTTAACTCTTGTGCTCCCTCCAGTGTCTTCCTTTGTCTTGATTATTTTGTGCTGCTCACCTCTCTCTTACTTTTTGCCTTCCCTTTCACCCAAGTTAATATATGGCTACTGCCCTTTAGTTGGGAATGTGGTGGACTGCCAACCACAAGGTCAGTGGTTCAAGCCCACCAGCCATTCTATGGGAAAAAGATGAGACTTTCTGCTCTTGCGAAGATTTAAAGCCTTGGAAACCCTATAGAGGGTCTCCATGAGTCAGAACTGGCTTGATAGCACTTACCACCACCACCAACCCTCACTGATCCATGTTGTGGCACTGTAGGGTAAGCACTGGACTGCTAACCAAAAGGTCAGCAGTTCAAACCCACCAGATGCTCTTATAAACCCTATGCTATGTGATCTCAATTATGAGTTTGACACAACAACTCTGTAGTAAGTGATTCATCTTCTCTTCCCCTCCCACTCCTGGTATCCATCAAAGAATGTTTCTTTTCTGTGTGAAAACCTTTTACTGACTTTTTAAGAATAGTGATCTCATATAATAGTTATCCTTTTGTGACTGACTAATTTCACTGTAGGATAAACACGGGACCATAGACCAGTTTGAATCTCAAGGTTGGCAGTTCAAACTTAATAGTCATTTGTAGAAAACCCTATACAGGGTCGCTATGAGCTGGAACCTACTCAATGGCACTCATCAACAATAACAATTTCACTCAGGTTTATCCATGTTTGGAGATGTTTTGCAAATTCCTGATTATTCTTTAATGTTGCATGGTATTCCATTGTGTTTATGTACCACAGTTTGTTTATCCATTCATCTGTTAGGTTGTAACCATCATTTGACTATTGTTAATAGTGCTTCTACAAACATGAGTGTGCTTGTATTATTCATGCCAGGGCTCTTATTTCTATAGGATATATTACTAGCAGTGGGATTGCTGGATCATATGAAGTAATAGTTAAGTTTCTGTGTCACCTTTACTGGGCCAGGATTTCCAATGGTTTGTCAGTTGAGTGTGGTTATCCCCATGGTGAAAACGAATACAGGCATAGTTAAGTCTATAATAATTGGCTGTGAGCAGCCAATCAACTGAAAGGCTGTTTCCTTGGAGAAACATGTTCCCAATAAAATGGACATTCAGGAAAAGCTTGCTCTTTTTTTTCACTGAGGACTTGAGACTCTACAATTGTAAGCTATCTCCATGATATAAAGTTCAAGTTTCACTGATTTTCTTCTCTAGACAAGCCAGCCTAGGATATGTGGTACCAAGAGTGGGGATTCTAGAGAAACAAAATTACAATGAGATGTTTTGAAATTATATTCCTAATTTGCTTAATACTTTCCATCAAGTATGGGTGTTGGATTTTGTGAAATGTCTTGTGTATCAATTGATATGATCATGTTCTTTTCCTTTGTCTTATTTATGTAGTGGATTACATTGATAGCTTTTCTAATGATGAAATATCTTTGCATATCTAGAATAAATCTCATTTGGTCATGATGTATTTTATTTTTTGATGTGTTTCTGCATTCTTCTGTGTGTGTGAGAGAGGATTTTTGCCTCAATGTTTATGTGGCATATTGATAGATAATTTTCTTTTTAAGTGGTATCTTTGCCTGGTTTTGGTATCAGGGTTGTTTACTTCATAGACTGAATTCAGCAGTATTCTTTTCTTTTCCATATTCTGGACTAGTTTGAGTAGAATTAGTGTCAGTTTTTCTTTGAATGATTGGTAGATTTCAATAGTGAAACTTTCTGGGCCAGAAATTTTTGCTGTTGTTGCAAGTTTGTTTTTTTGGTTTTTAATGACCTGTTCAATTTCTTCTTTTGTTATGGGGTCTGTTCAAACTTTCTGCCTCTGGCTGTGTTAGTTTGGGAACATAGTATGTGTCTAGAAATCTGTCCATTTCTTCTGGATTTTCAAATTTGTTGGAGTACAGTTCTTCAAAGTATTCTCTTATTATCCTTCTTATTTCAGTCAGTCCTGTTGTGACATTACCAACTTTATTTTTAATTTGTTTTATCTGCATCTTCTTCTTTATTTTGTTAAAATGTGCCAGTAATTTGTTAGTTTTATTATCCTTTTCAAAGAACCAATATCAAGTCTTGTTAATTCTTTCTTTCTTTTTTGTTTTTGTTTTTTTGTTTGTTTGTTTGTTTTCTGTTTCATTTATTTCAGGATAAGCACTGGACCATAATCTTAACCTTTATTATGGTGACTGTTGGCTTTTTTTCTGTTCTTTTTCTAATTGTTAAAGATGTTGGGTTAAAGTATTGATTTTGGTCTTTCTTCTTTTTTGATGTATATGTTTGTTGCTATAAATTGCCCTTTCTTCTGTGTTCCAAAGATTGTTGTTTGTTATATTTTCATTCACATTTGATTAAAAGAACTTTTTATTTCTTGTATTGACTTGTCGTTTTTAAGCTGGGTGTTATTCAGTTGCCATGTATTTGATGGAATTTCTTCCTCTTACTGTTGATTTCTAATTTTATAATAGGTCATCCCAGAAAATGCTTTTACATTTATCAAGTCTTCCTTTGTGGCCTCAATATATTGAATAATGTTCTATGTGCATTGAGAAGGAATGTGTGTTGTGCTGTTGTTGGATAGAGTGTTCTGTATATGCCTATGGGGTCAAGTCGGTTGATTGTATTATTTAGGTCTTCTGTGTTTTTGCTGAATTTCTTTCTAATTGTTGTGTCCTTCATTGAAACTAGCATATTGACTCTCCTGCTAGTATTGTGGAGTTGTTTCTCTTTTCAGTTCTGTTAAAGTTTGATTTTAAAATTTTGGGGTTCATTCACTAGATGTGTAGGTGAGTCAGGCTGCCAACCTCAAGGTCAGAAGTTCGAAACTACCAGTGGTTCCGCAGGAAAAAGACAAGGCTTTCTGCTCCCGTAAAGATTTACAGCCTCAGAAACCCTGTGCAAGGTCACTATGAGTCGGAATCGACTCCATGGTACTTAACAACAACAACATTGTTAAGTTGACCCTGTAATCATTATATAACATCCTTCCTATCTTTTATGTTGTCTTTTGCCTTAAAGTCTATTTTATCAGAAATAATATTGCCACACTTGCTCTCTTTTGATTGCTATTTGATTGATATATATTTCCCACTCTTTGGTTTTTGGTTCATTTGTGTGTCCTTGTAGATAGCATATTGATGGGTCATGTTTTCATATCCATTCTGCTACTCTCTATCTCTTGACTGGTGCATTTAATCCATTTACATTTAGTGTAATTATTAAGTGTGAATTTATTTCTGCCATTTTACTGTGCTTTGTGTGTCTGTGGTGATGATTTCTTTGTTCTGTGCTGAGTTAATTTTGTTCATTTTCTTATCATTTCCTTAGTTGCTGTTGCTTTAGTGTTTACTAAATCTTTATGACTTTGTTCTTTTTTATTTTGATAAATAGGCTTATTAATTTTTTGAGGTTACCATCTAATTTATTATTTTCTTCCCATGCTTAAAACAGTTTGTTCTATCTTGAGATCATTTTAATTTCCTTGTCATTGGAAGTTCTGTAATTATATCATTTATTCCCTCTTTTTGCTTTATTGTTGCTGATTTTAGATTGGCACCTTTGTTTCTCTGTTTTCAGTCTTTTAAGACTACTTTCTTTTTTTTTAGAATTCATTTCCTGGGTTTGTTTCTGGGTGATATTATCATGTGTCTTAATCTAAGGTTGCTGTCTGATGTTGGTTCTCTGTCCAAAGAACTTCTTTTATACTTCCTGTAAGATTGTGTCTAGTTTTTTACAAATTACTTTACTTTCTGTTTATCTAGAAATACCCTAATTTCACCATAGCATTCAAGGGATAAGTTGCCTGTATATATAATTCCTAGTTGGCTTCCCACCCCCCGCCCCCTTTCAAGGCCTTATATATGTCATTCCATTGCCTTTGTTCCTGCATGGTTTCTATCAAGAAATTACAGTTTATTCTTATTGATTCTCCCATAGATGAATTTTCATTTTTCCTAAGCTGCTTTCAGAACACTTTCTTGGTCTTTGATTTTGGGAAAGTTGATTTTTATATTGTTTTCCTGAAATTGTCAAGAGTTTTGTCTATATTTTCCTTGACTTTTGCCTCTGCTTTCCTTGATTTCCCTCTTGATCCATTCAAGGGACTTTTGAATTCCTTATTGGGTTATTTCAATATCACTTCTTCCACAAAAAGTTTTCTGGCTCTTATTTTGTTTGACTTTTTTGAACCACTTTGTGTGAACTGAGATTGTTTCTTTGTGTGAACTGAGATTGTCTGATGTGTTCAGGACATTGTGGTGTTGTTGCATTTGTATTTAATTGATAATTGTGTGTTGGTGTGTTTTTCCCTAAGGCGTCCTGGTGGCACTGTAGTATATATAGGCACTGGACTGCTAGCCACAAAGTTGACAGTTCAAACCCACCAGCTGCTTTGTTGGAAAAATAGGAGACTTTCTGCTCCCATAAAGATTTATAATCTCTAAAGGCCTATGCAGGATTATATGAGTTAAAATGGACTCAATAGCAGTGAAGTTCATTTTTTTTTATTTGGGCATTTCACCCTGTTTGTTTTGCATTCATTTGTTTTATTGTATCTGGGTGAGTTGGGCAGGGGTGTTACTCTGCCATTTACTTTGACAGCACATAAGCACTCACCACTTGCCTCATGGTGATGTGATAGAGGAGAAGAGGACATGTACCATTCTCTATTCACTGTCGGTGTAGAACTTGTGTTGGACAGGAGCTGTCATTGCTCAAATGGTACAGAAGCTGTCGTTGTTCAAATGGTACAGGTAGAGGGTTGGGTGGCAGGAGGTGACTGGGTAGTATAGATACAGTTGCTATCTCCTGTCTTGCTGGGTGGCACAAAATACAAAAACAGAACAACAAAAAAGCAAAATAAGAATAAAAATAAATAAACCAAGTGAAAGCAAACAGTTTAAAAAAGAGATCGAGAGAAATAGAAAGCAAAAATAAGAAAGGAGTAAAAAAGAGAAAAGGAAAAATTAAAGAAAAAACAAAATCAGGGGAAAGAAAGGAGAAAGCTGGGTGGCAGGTGTGCCTGGCACTGGGTCTGATTGGGAGAAGGGGCTACAAAGGACTGTCTATTACAATCTGAACAACTCAAAAGGGCCAGCCCTGCTCTGTTGTTGCTATTAAGTGGCGTCAAGTTGGTTCCAACTCATAGCAACCCTGTATAGGATTTCCAAGAAGGAACTAGTGGGTTTGAACCACTGACCTTGTGGTTGACCGTCCAATGTTTATCCTACAGCTCTGTAAGGAGTTTTATATTTTTAAATTTTAATATTTGATAAAAGCATACAGATCAAAACGTACTCCCATTTATAATTCATTTATTGTTCTGTAACATTGGCTATATTTTCATGATTTTTGCTTGAGGTGAAGCACATCATTAATTTAGACTCACTGGTCACTAAAATCTTCATCAAAATGTTGTCACTTTAGTCTCATATACAAGGATGAGTAAAAAATTATCCACACTCTAGCTGTAGAATTTATTTTAATCAACTTTTAGAAAAGACAAATGTATCTTTTTTTTTTTTTACACAATCCCCTTGCTTTTCAATACACTTTGTCCATCTGTCAATAAGTTTTAATATTCTTTTATTAAAAAATGTTTTAGGCTGAGCTGTTAGCCATGAATGTAATGCTGTCTTCACTTCTTCATCAGAGGAACTGTTTTCAGGGAACCAAACAGGTGAAAATCTGATGCAGTAAGATCAGGACTTAGAAAGGATACTTTAACACCTCAAAAAGAAATGTTTGCAGAGTGTAAACAGTGTAGGCAGAGGTATGTGGATGTAAATTATCATGCAAGATCACAACGCCCTTGCATAGCAATCCTCTGTGTTCTATCTCAAGTTTAGACTTCAGCTCTTCAGTGAGCATCTCACTGTAACAAGCACTGTTGATCATTGAAATTTTCCTGATAGTGTTCCAATACTGGCCCTTGATAATCCCAGAAAACTATCAGCATCAATATTCCAACTGATGGTTTACTTTTGAACTTTTTCTTGGTCATCAATTGAAGATGTTTCCATTGACTCACTCACATATATATGTATTTAAGTGCAATATTTAAGGATTGTCAAATTCAAACGGCCAATACCAGAGCATTTCAGCTCATTAATACCTAGGATATCAATCTTTATGCATTCCATTAATTTTTTTCCTAGTTTCATACTTCATACATTCCAGGTTGTGATTATTAATGGCTGGTTGCAGCTGTTTCTTCTCATTTTGAGTTGTGCCTCATCAGTAAATGAAGGTTCTGAAAGCTTTACTCCACTCAGGTCTTCAATGTCAATTCAACTTTGAGAAGGAAACACTTCCCCAGTCGTATTTTGAGTGTCTTCAAACCTGAGGGGCTTATCTTTTGGTACTTCATCTGACAGTAAGATACACTGTATAAGACTGGAAAACCTACCAAAGGAGCATTTTCTAGAGGAGGTTCAGAGAATACACATTCCCCAAAGTCCCAAGGAATGAGCTGGTGAGAAGGGCTTCTGCTTCATAAAGATGTTCACCTTGGTGGCCCTCTGTGAAGGCCAGTCTAATGGCTTACTAAAAGCAAAGGGGATGAGAAAGCAATAGACACCAAGGGGCGGCACTGTTGCCATCAAATCCAGGAGCATGGCCCACAGAGAGTTAGGAAAATTGTTACTAGACACAGTGCCCCTGGGAGAAAATTGACAAGAAACCAATAAGAATCCAATACAATCTATATAACCAAAGAAAATGAAGGATGGATGATGGTGAGTCTAGGCAGCACCCCAGTGGACAGTCCCTTGCTTAGTTTCCAGACCTGATCTAGACTTTGGACTCATATTGTACTGACTGAAGAGAGACCATATCTCCAGGAACAGAGGGAGGGTGAGAGCGAGAGGAAGGCCCAACAACACCATGACAAGTATAACTAAAAATACCTCACTGCCAGTGAATTGATTACAACTCATAGCAACACTATATGACAAAGTAAAACTATTCCATGGGGCTTCCAAGGCTGTAAATGCTTACAGAAGGTGACTGCCATATCTCTCCCCCATGGAGCAGGTGATGGGTTCAAATCACCAACCTTCTGGTTAGTAATCCAATGCTTAACCCACTGTGCCACCAGGGTTTCTAAACATGGGGTAACAATTCTCCAAATCTGCCCCAAAGGGAAAGGTAAGTACTATTAGATACAGCGTCCAGTTGGCATGGTAGAGACACAAAGCAATGTCATACATCCCTGTTAGAGTAGGAACCTATAGGAGTCTTGGACCAGAACTTCTTGGTGGTCATTTCCTCAGTCTCATTGAGGTAGGCATAGATATCTAGAAGTTGGCATGACTTCACATTGGTTCTTGGTCTGTGGGGTAAGAATGATCCAGGGGGGTTCTCTGAAGCTGTCTCCCTCTACTCTTCAGGCCAAGTCAGTGAATACACTTCCTACAAGTTAACTATGTTAGATATTTGGACCAAGAAGCAATGTACTTATTCTTAAAAGCAACTGTTATCCCTAAAACGCTTTTTCACATTTTACACTTAACAATGCAAAAACTATTCTGAGTCCACAGGCCATATAAAAGTGGGCATCAGGCTAGAGACACCATGGACTAGTCTCCTCCAAGTTCACCATTCAGAATAGGCCCTGAAGCCCAAGTGGGAATCTTCCCTGGATCACTTCTGTGACAGTGAATTCGAAGTTCATTTACTTTTCTTGAAAATCAAACATATTAGTTCCAAGCAGAGTAAACTTATATAAAAGCTATCTAACCTGAGAGTGTGGCTGATCTATTATAAGTCACATGCACGTGCACTTCCCAGTGAGAGGGTCCATGCATCACCTTCCTCAGATATTCAGACTCCAGCTAAACAACACTGGTGCTGTGGTGCCCGACCGCCTCACATCCCGGACTGAAGCCGAGTCACTGCAGGATAAAGGACTCCTGCTGCCTGACTTCCCTGGTGAGGCTTCATCATCAGCAAAAGGCATCTGGCCAGCCACCAGCTCTGGAGGGCTTCAGGTGTCAGGGGGATGCAGTGGGAAAAGCTGTCCCGATCGATACACTGAGAGGTTCAATAACTCATTTTGCTGCTGAGGCAGTAAAATAAATAAATAAGAACGTGGCTGGAAGTTGAACCCATCCGCATCCAGTGATTCTCAAGGCCGAGTTGATGGGCTTTAATGGCTTCAGCTGGCACAGAACGCAGGCAGACTGTCCCAGCAGTATGCCCTCAGTTTCCTAGGCAACTAGACTCGGAATGAGGTGGATGGCAGGGACAGGGTACGAAATCAATTTGTTGGAGGTACAGAAGAGAAGCTTCACTTAAAACTACAAACTGCAAAGTCCACATTTGCTGTCATTTCTTCCTATTTGTTTCTACAGCTCATTTCCTTCCCTTCCTCATTCACCAGGCCCTTCCTCCCCAAATAACCACAAGTTCTGGTTATGCTGGAGTCATCAATAGGACGTTTCCTTCCCAGCTGTCTGTTAGGGGAGGTTCAGGGTCAGAACCAAAGGAAGGCCTGTATTATAAAACGCTTTGTGTTTAAGCTTTAGCTATGGGGCACTGTCTAGACTAAGAGTCCGGGAAACTGGTGTGTGACTCTGTATGAAGAGACTATTCCAAGGCTTTCTCCTCTGAGAAGAAAATTCCCAAGGATTCCAGTGGGTGAATCTTTGATTTATCTAGCCTCCACTTGGCTCAGTTCTGGGAAATGGCACCAGCTACCACTGTGGCTAAATCAAGGTCAATATAGGGTAGCTATAAGGAAGGACCTTATATTTCTTCTTGCAACATCTTGCACCACCCCCATCATAACACCAACCACACTGTACTATAACTGCTTGGTATCTTATCCATGCCAAATGTTAATACAAGTCAATGGTATTAACCATGTGTTTGTTGTGTGCATTACTGAATGAATTCTAATGGAGACATTGGTGAGAGTCTTTGGTATTTGTTGGTTTTTTTTGTTTTGTTTTGTTTTCACTCTATTGTCACAGCTTCTTTGCCATCCTAAGTCAATATGTCCTAAATATATAAAGGAGGGAAGAGGCTCCTCCAGCCTCTGAACCCAGAAGCACCCCCACAAAAAAGCATTCGCCCCCATCTAACACGTAACTTGCACTCAATAAATGCTTGCAAATTAAGCACATTGATTATCATGCAAAATAATCTGATATTATTTTACAATCAGCTTTGGACTAAACACTTTTTATACGATTAATTTTATAATTCAAGGTAGGAGCTCTGGTGGTGTTGTGGAATAAGCACTGGGCTACTAACTACAAGGTCAGCAGTTCAAACCCCCACCACTCGCTTTGAGGGAGAAAGATGAGGCTTTCTGCTCCCATAGAGATTTACAGTCTTGGAAAAACTATTGCTATGAGGTGGAACCAATTCAACCTAACAACCACCACCACAATAATAATTCAAGAACCTTCCACTGAGTATCAGGATGCATAGGTTTCAGCAACTTTTTTCTATAAAGGTTCAAATATTTTCAGCTTTCTAAGCCCAACAGCCTCTGTTAAAGCTAGTCAAGGTTGTTGCAGTGTGAATGCATCCACAGGCAATATGTAAACAAATAGTCATGTCTATGTTCCAACAACATTTTATTTACAAAAATAGGTAGAGAGTCACATTTGGCCAACTGACCATAGTTTGCCAAACATTGAGATAGGCTAAGCTATGGAAGCAAACACAATCAAAATCTGCGAGGCTAAATATGCTTGAAAGGTTATTTCTCACTCAGGCTGCATGTCCACTATAGGTTGGTAGACGTGAAGGGACACTTTGCTTCACAAAGTCACTCTACATCATCTTCTGCCACCACCATCTCCGCAGAAGACTCCAATGTTCTCCAAGGCAGGAGAGGGGAGTTGAAGCATCTAGCATTGGCAATTAAACTTCTTAGCACAAAAGGGACACAGGTTAATTCAGTTCTCATATCATGGCCCGGAACTTATCACCTGGCCATGGTTAACGTCAAGGGTGTGTCGAATTTAAATCCAAAATTAGAAGAGAACTGGTGACTTACAGTAATGTCTATCACATTGAGCATTAAAACCAGTTGTCTTCAAGTGGCATGCGTATGTGTGTCAGGGTACTACTGTGCTCCCTACGGTCTCCAATGACCTTTTGGCAGTAGACGGTCAGGTCTTTCTTCCAGTGTGTCTTTGATGAATTTGAACTTCTAACCTGTCAGTCAGCAGCCAAACACACTAACTGTTTGCATCACTCAGGGACCCCTGTTGAGCATTATCTACTGCCATCAAGTCGGTTCACCTCACAGCAACCCTGTACAGAGTTTCTGAGCCTGGAAATCTTTGCAGGAGCAGAAAAAACTCATCTTTTTACTGTGGACCAGCTGCTAGACTCGAACCTCCGACCTTGTGATTCATAGTCTACAGGGCTTATTCTACAGATCCACCATGCTCCACTATGTCTTTTCAGAAGCAGATAGCCTCATCTTTCTTCCACAGAGTGGCTTCCACAGCAGTTTTGAACTGTTGACCTTGTAGTTAGCAGCCCAACGTGTTAACCCACTATGCCACGACAGCTCTTCGCTGAGTACTAGCCAAGTATGTGCAAAACTTAGTTCAGGCAAAGAAAATGATTCAAATTAAACCCCTGGTCTCCACGGGCCCCCAATCTAGTAGATGAAGCAGACACAAAAAGAGCTGATGCAAGGCCACTGTGATAAGGATTACATCTATAGTCCCTCTAGTCCCAAACCCTAAATGAACTGTAAGGAATCAGAATAAAGATAAAAACACACCACATGGCAAGGGTCCCTATTACTTGCACACTGAATGTGCAATACAACTTCAGAAGTCTGGTTGTCTGCAAGTATTTGGAGTCCATCAGTACTCTGGCCTCCTTCTAGATTGAGAAAGGTGGGCTTACAGAGGATGGGGTAGAAGAGAAGAAAACAAACACAGTCTTCCTGTGACAGGAGACGTTCCACTCAAGTTGTTATTAAGTGTCATTGAGTCAGTTCTAAATCATAGCCACCCAGTATAGGATTTCCAAGGAGTGACTGGTGAGTGTGAATTGCTGACCTTGTGGTCCTGCACTTATCCTACAGCACCACACCCAGGACTCCATTATAACACATTGTTCTTGTTTTTAAGTGCCTTCGAGGTTGTTCCAATGCATAGTGATCCTGTATAGGGTTTCTGAAGAGCAGTTGGTGAATTTGAACCGCCAACCTTGCAGTTCAAACCAACCATGTGGTCCAGTGCATTATCCCACAGCACCACACCAGGACTCTTCATATCACATTGTTGTTGTTGTTGTTAAGTGCCATCGAGTTGGTTCCAGTAATATACCACATTAGGAACTATAACATACCACAATTAAATAATAGTGGGTCCTCATTTTGGACATACAATTGTAACTTAGAAGGAAAAATCCTAGTCAAATTCATTTCCTGGAAAGGAAAAAACTTGAAATTTTGAGTCAACAAGCTCAAAAGCCTAGAGGGAGGCTGTCAACAAGAGGTAAAGAAGAGAGACAAACACATCCATTTTTGTTCACTGTTCCTACCCCTTCCTCCAGCCCGGCCAGCCCAGGTCACAGAGATGGAAGCGGTACAGGGCTCAAGATAATGGTTCACCTGCTTAATGAAACAATCCATTTTGTCAGTTCCCAAGAATACTTACCTTTTCCCCAGAGACTTCCAAGAATTAATTAATACTAAATACTTGTCAGGCCCTTTGCCAGTGCTAAGGATTTGTTTAATCTGAAAGGCCAGAGTAAGCAGAAATAGAAAAGTTTGGCTTTATTTCATTGACATTCTACCTGAAGACAAGCAAAAATGACCTTGGCATGTGCAAAATACAAGGAGGATATGTCATACTAGCAAAGGGTGTCATTCTCATCCCACACAAAATGTGGGCTATACACTTGCACACCTGTATCTAGATACTTAAACAGCATATAAAGTATAAGGCTTACAGCTAGAGATAAGGACCTCGTTATTTAGTGAATATCTTTGATATCTGCAATAAGATACACACACACACAAAGCAGTTGCCCTAGAATCAATTCCAGTAAATGGTGACCCCCACATGTATAAGACTAAAATTTTTAACGACTGTGCACTATAGGATTTTCAATGACTGGTTTTTCAGAAAGAGAATGACAAGCCTTTCTTCTAAGATGCCTCTGGATAGACTCGAACTTCCAACCTTTCATTTAGGACTCAAACATGTTAACTGTTTACACAACCCAGTGTCTATTAACACACACCATGTGGAATGATGGAATCACATAACAATTCAGATTAGTCTGTTGTCTACAGAAGACAGGGGAAAGCCCTAAGGGAGAGAAAGAAAGACTCCCAACAGCTTTGCCTGAGAAGTTTTGGGGACCAGAGGGTCTCAAGCAGTGGTGTCCAAATGGTTTGGAGGGAAATGATGATGTCCCATGGACAAGTCAGATGGATTGTCCTAGATACTGCTTTCAGAAACTAAGTCCTTTCTTACTTCATATTTTCCTATGACTTGATTTCAGACCTAGAATCTCTCCTTCCCACTTGTGAATCTCACTTGTGCATAGCTCAAGAAACTTTTCAAGCTTCCCATTCTTTGTGAAGTATGACAGCTTAACAAAATGGGTGAAAATTCATTGACACACCTCCCATTGAGGGGTGGAAGAGCTATACCCCTGTTGTTAAGTCTGGGTGGTCTGCAATGCTGCACAATTTACAGGGCTGGGTAAGACACAGTGATGGAGTCTCCATTTTATTTGCTGGGACATTCTCCTCTAGAGATTGTTATGGATTAAATTGTGTACTCCAAAACATGTGCAGAAATCCTAACTCATGTGCCTGTAAATATGACCCTGTTTGGAAATAGGGGCTTTCTTTTGTTATGTCAGTGAGATCATACTAGCATAGGGTGGGTCCTAAACCCAGTCACTTCTAAATAAAAAAAAGATTATTATGGACACAGAATCACATGCAGGGGGAAAGGAAGACAGTAGACAGAGACAGGTGTATCTATAGGGACTGTTGACAGCCACTAAAAACTTAAATAGGCAAGAAAATTTCTCTTCCTACAGCTATGTCCAAGAGGCAGCTGTTTGAACAGAATAAGGGAACACCAAATGGTTTAAAACTAGGAAAGGTGTGTGACAAGGTTGTGTTCTTTCACCATACTTATTCAACCTGTGTGCTGAGCAAATAAATAATCCAAGAAGCTGGGTTATATAAAGAAAAATGTGGCATCAGGATTGGAGGGAGACTCATTAACAACCTTTGATATGCAGATGATACAACCTTGCTTGCTGAAAGTGAAGAGGACTTAAAATATTTTCTGATGAAGATCAAAGACCACAGCCTTTGATATGGGTCGCATCTTAATTTAAAGACACAAAAATCCTCACCACTGTACCAATAAACAACATTCTTATCAACAGAGAAAAGACTGACGTTGTCAAGGACTTCATTTTGCTCAGATAAATCATCTACACTCATGGAAGCAGCAGTTAAGAAATCAAATGAAGTATTGCATTAGGCAAATCTGTTGCACAAGACCTTTTTAAACTATTGAAGAGCAAAGATGTCAGCTTGAGGACTAAGGTGCGCCTGACCCAAGCCATGGTATTTTCAATAACCTCATATGTATGCGAAAGCTGGGCAGTGAATAAGGAAGACCACAGAAGAATTGATGCTTTTGAGTTATGGTGTTGGAGGAGAATATTGAAAGTACCATGGACTGTTAAAAGAACAAATAGATCTGCATTGGAAGAAGTGCAGCCAGAGTGTTCCTTGGAAACCAGGATGGCCAAACTTCATCCTTCATATTCAGACATATTGTCAAGAGGAACCAGTCACTGGCGAAATATATCTTGTTTAGTAAAGTTGAGGGTAGTAGTAAAAGAAGACCCCCAGTGAGATGGATTGGCACAGTGGCAGCATAAATGAGCTCAAACGTAGCAACAATTGGGAGGTTGGCCCAAGACTGTTTCATTCTGTTGTGAATAGGGTTGCTATGAGTCCTTACTGACTTAATGGCACCTAACAACAACAACAACACAACTATGTCTGAATTTGGACTTCCAGCCTCCAGAACCATGAAAATATAAATTTCTGTTCTCTGTTGCCAACACTTGTGGGATTTGTGTTATCTATCTATCTATCTATCTATCTATCTATCTATCTATCTATCTATCAATCACTAGGAAATTAAGACAGAGCCTTCAGCTACCCTGGGAGATGTTCCACTGCCCTGTGATAGGCCTGCTGTGAAGGTGCCCAGACCCCAGGAGAAACCAGGTACAGATGTTCTTAGCCATCAGTCCTGCTGACTCCCAACTCCCAACATCATCCACTATATATGTGATTGTAGAAGAGTTCAGATGGTACCAGCCCTTTCGAGTCTATCCTAGCCATTGTGTTCTTCCAATTAAAGTCCAAGATGTAGATTGATCCCTCCTGATAATGTTTCCAAAGCAAGCCAATTGGACAGTGTTCTGTTGTGATGCACAGGGATTTCATTGACAATCTGTCCCCATGGCTCCCTGTCCAGATTACTGACACAATAAGATGGTCGTTTACCATCACTGATTTTGAGGTATTTGTTACACAGCACTGGTAACTGGGACATGTTAGTGCATGAAGTAGTGATTAATTGTGCAGCATCCAGAACACATCTGCCTGTCAAATGTGCAAACAAGTGAGTCTTTGTACGTCAAGTCCCCATTTGTAAATGTAGGTACTATTCACACCTATCTCATTAGGATTACTGTGAGTGTTAAATGAATTACCACATAAAAAACACTTAGACAAGCACATGACATAAGGGAAACTCTCTTCCCACAACCTGTCAGTTTATAATTCTGGGGTAGCTTGCATGTTGCTGTCATGCTGGAAGCTATGCCTCTGGTATTTCAAATACCAAAAGGTTCACCCATGGTGAACAAGTTTCATGGAAATTCCTAATTAAGATGAACTACAAAGAAAAGCCTGTTATCTTCTTCAATGAAAACCCTATGCATCAAAAGAGAATATTGTCTAAATTTGATTGCTTTAAACAAGTCATCAGGAGGGATCAATCACTAGAAGAAAGCACTGTGTTTGGTGAAGTAGAAGGCCAGTGAGGACGAGGTAGATCCTGAGATGGACTAATACAATAATCACAATAATGGACTTGAGCATCTCAATGATTGTGAGGATGATACAGGACCAGGCAATGTCTCATTCTGTTTTACATAACGTCACCATGAGGTGGAGTCAAATCAATGGTGGCTATCTATCTGTCTATCTATCTACCTATCAGCTATCTATCTATCTACTATCTATCTATCTATCTATCTATCTATCTACCTACCTACCTACCTACCTACCTATCTACCTACCTACCTATCTACCTATCTACCTACTTACCTACCTACCTACCTACCTACCTACCTACCTACCTACCTG
>NW_006408578.1:15883399-15884810 GCF_000296735.1 Chrysochloris asiatica
ACCTACCTACCTACCTACCTACCTACCTACCTACCTACCTACCTACCTACCTACCTACCTATCTACCTAAACCCTCTGTGAACATGAGCTGTTTCTATTCTGAAGCCTTCCCCCACCACAGCAATCCATGATGGTATCTCTTCTTAACTGATTCCTCATCTGTCACTGCTCATCTCTCCCCAGGAACAATGCTTGAATTATTTAAGTATGCCTTCTTTTCCTGACTAGACTGCTAGTATTTTGAAGTCAGGGGCCAGCATACTTCTGATATCCCTGAGCACTGGACACAGGACTTTGCCCAGAGAAAGCGTACCTATTGAAAGAGAGAAAATACCAGAGACAACAATGATATGCCTTGTTTCACATCCTCTTCTGAATCTGTGCAGTTCGAATTTCTGGCAGTTCCTTGTCAATGTACTACTGCAACCATTTTTAAATTATCTTTGGCAAAATTTTATTTGCATGTAATATTAATGATTTCCACATTCCATTGGGTCATCTTTCTTTGAAATAAGCACAATCTGGATCTTTTCCAATCAGTTGGTTAGGTATCTGTCTTCCAACTTTCTTGGCATAGACAAGTGAGAACCACTAGTACTATATCAGTTTGTTGACACATTTCAATTTGTATTCCATCAACTGCTAAAATCTTGGGTTTTGCCATTGTTTTCAATGCAGCTTGGACTTCTTCCATCAGTACCATAGTTCTTGGTCATATGCGACCTCTTGAAATGGTTGGGTATCCACCAATTCTTTGGATGCTTCCTACATCATCCAATATTTTGCTCATAGAATCCTGCAGTATTTCAAATCAAAGCTTGAAATTTTCTTCAGTTCTTATAGCTTGAGAAATTCTGAGTGTGTTCTTGCCTTTTGGTTTTCTAATTTCAGGTCTTTGTCCATTTCATTATATTATTTTACTTTCTCTTCTGAAGCAGCCTTTAAAGAAATTTTCTGTTCAGCTCCTTTACTTCCTCATTTCTTCTAGATTTTTTAGCTTCTTTATTTTCAAGAGCAAGTTTCAGAGTCTCTTCTGACATCCACTTAGCTGTTTTTTTTCTTTCCTGTCTTTTTAATGACTGTTTTTTATGGTTGATATTCTTTTTATTTTAGTTCTTTAAAACATTAGTTTTACTTATTTATTAGATATTTACTTCTCATATATTTATTTTTAGACACAAACAACTTCATGCCAACAAATTGAACAAGCCAGATGAAATGGATAAATTTCTAGGAAATTACAAATTACCAAAACTACCTCAAGAAGAAATAGAAAATCTAAGTAGATCTATATAGCAAGTAAAGAAATTGAATTAGTAATTTTAAATCTTCCCAAGTGTGATAGTTGAGGTTTTATGTCAACTTGGCTTGGTCAGGACACTCAGCAGTTTAGCAGGTAAAATGTAGTTAT
>NW_006408578.1:15885245-15886499 GCF_000296735.1 Chrysochloris asiatica
TCCAAACAACCAAAGGGCACATTCTGCAAGCCTGCCCCCTGGCTGCCAGCACACAGCCCCTCACCTTCCATGAGTCTAGAGTCCTCAGCTGCTCCATCTCTCCATGCCATCATCTCTGCCTCCATCCCCAGTACTGCTGCACCATAAGGTGAATAGGGTCCCACCTTATGCTCCTGCTCTTCTCCCTTGATGGTCCTAGGGTCCTCTGTTTCTGGACTGTAAGATTAGCTACTCCTCCAGTTTGTTATAAAACTTTTACCTTTACAGTTGTGACAGTCACAGTTAATCATGGTAACAATTACTCACTATTGAATCATAAGAATTGTATTCCCATCTGTTTTCACCAGACCCATATAGACAAGATGAAAACTACTCAGTGGGAACTCTATCTTCCCCCACACACTCTTAAACTAAACTCCTTCTTGAAACCTTGTAAGCCAGTCACTCGTGCCACTGCTTCAACCCTGGTTGGAATATAACAATGACTTTCTAACGGGTGTCCCCCTTTCTGACCCTGTTCCTTGAAGTCTGTTCTTAACATAGCAGCCAGAATGGTCTCTGTAAAACCCAAGTCATACTATGTTCCTCTTCTGCCTCAGGCCACTCTCTTCTCACAGAATAAGACTTACAGTTCTCACTGTGGTCAATGCCCTATTTGATGTGGCTCCTTGTACCTACTTCTACCTTACTTACTCATCCCATCTCAGCCACAGAGCCTTCTTTACTGCTCCTTGAGTGTGTGACAACCTGTGCTTGCTGATGCTTCTTCCTAACACTCTCCTCCCAGGTATCTATCTGCACAGCCTGCTCCCTCACATCTTTCAGGTGTTTATTTCATTGTCACCTCTCAATGAGACCTTCCTTTATTATCCTGTTGAATGTCATTTAGCTCTTCACCAATTTCTCTACCTTTATTCTCTGCTTCAGTTTTTACTTCACAGACCAGTAACACCTTTAACGTATCAAATATATGTGGTAAACAATGTACTCAGTGTGTTGCCTTTGTTCCACAGGACAGTGTGAGCTCCATTAGAAGAAGAATTTCTGTGTTTCTCTTATCTCTAGCACAGTGCCTTGGCCCCGAGTTGGTACTAGGCAAGTATTTACTGAACGAAGGAATCTGTTCACAATCTGAATAGATCAAGGTATACTCATATATAACTAATTTCTATTGTGAAACACCCACCACTCATCTGTCAGCTTGTCATACTGTGGTGGCTTGTGTGTTGCTGTGATGTTGGAAGCTATGCCACT
>NW_006408578.1:15888194-15895061 GCF_000296735.1 Chrysochloris asiatica
CTTGGCTTTAGGAAAATATCACATTTATCTGTGGATTTTCAAAGGCTCCAGTGTATTAATTTAATATATATACCTGAATATTAAGATGAAAGCAATTTTCCATTAACTGCCAGTGGCCTCATTTGTTACACTCAGCCCTAGAGGGCCTCGAACCTCTGACTAGTCTTACACGGTCTGCAACACTCAAGGTTGGTTTGAACTGCAAGGTTGGTGACTCAAACTCACCAGTCCCTCATCGGAAACTCTATACAGGGTTGCTATGAGTTGGAACTGACTCAACAGCACTTAACAATAACAACAACAAAAACACAACTGAGGAAGAGCTTCCTCCTCAAAGTAGAGTTGGCCTTTATGATGTGGATAGAGCAAAGTTTTCAGGACCTTTATTTGTAAACGGTGCACAACTCAAAAGAGAGGAAATAACTGCAAACATCCAGTAATATTGAGAACATGGAATGTACAAAGAATGAATATAAGGAAAATCAGAAGTCATCAAAAATGATATAGAACACAAAACAATTGATATCCTAGGCATTAGTGAGCAGAAATGAACTGGCATTGGCCATTTTGAATTGGGTAATCATATGGTTTACTATGTCAGGAATAGCAAATTGTAGAGGAAAGGCATCACATTCATCATCAAAAAGAGCAACTTAAGACGTATCTTGAAGTACAATGCTGTCTATGATAGTATAATATCCATATGCCATTAGTAAGACAGTAGTCCTGGCGTGGCACTGTAGGATAAGCACTGGACTGCAAACTGCGACGGCGCAATTCTGGATCTATTGTGAAGGTGAGAATCACTGGCTGGTACCCTCAGCTGCTAACTGAAGGTGCCTCAGAAGACAAGCCTGGCAATCTACTTCCGAAAAATCAGTCATTGGAAACCTTTGGAGCTATGTTCTACTCTGACATGCAGATGGTCACTCGGAGTTGAAATCAGCTCAGCAGCAGTTGTTTAGCTTTAATTTCTAATACTGCCATATTGGATACAGAGTAACCCAAAACAGAAATCAAGGAGAATGTAGCCCTTCTAAATGATGTAAATTTAGAAAATGCAACAATATGGAAAAATATTCAGGGTATATTTCTAAATGGAAAGGATGTTATACAATGGTGTTCAGTGTGATTCTATTCTTGGAAGGGAAAATACTTGTGTATGTTAATGAACACAAAAAAAGTCTGAATTGTGAATAATTATCTTTGGGGTAGAAGTATCAGTCATTTTTGTATTCCTCTTTTGCCTATATTTAATTTCTTCTTTTTCTAACATGCTTTTTAACTGAGAGAAAGAAAATAAAATAGTTAAAATATGATATCCCCTCCAAGTCTCCTCCTAACTCTAGATCTGGCAACAAAGAAACATCTTTGGGGTCCCATCAAAGACCCTGGTGGCAATGTGGGTTAGGTGTTGGGCTGCTAACCTTGATGTAAGTGGTTCAAACCAACCAGCCACTCTGTGAGAAAAAGATGAGTCTATCTGCTTGAAATGACCAAAAATCAAAAAATCAAACCCAAAGCAACTGAGTTGATTCCAACTCATAGCAATCCTATGTAGGGTTTCTGAGACTGTTTTTGATTTTTAGTTATTTCAAGGCTTAAGGATTTATCATGGGTTTTCTCTGCTTTCCTCTCTGTAATTGTGTTTTCTTTAGACACAGTACTGAAGAGAGAAGGCAGTAAAAATTTAGAAATCTTTGTTTTATTTCCAAGAAATAATGTCAGGTAGAAGGGAGTCTGTGCTTTACCGCTGAGTCAGCACCTACTCATGGCAACAGGGCAAATGTTCCCCAGTTCTGCATCATCCTCCTGGTGGCTAGCTTGTTCAAGTTCAGAGTGGATGCCACTGTGCAAATCCATCTCACTGAAGGTCTCTCTCACCCTCAGCGATGCTCTACTTCACCAAACAGGATGTCTTCCTCCAGCAACTGATCCCTCCTAATGGCATGTCTGGGTGTGGTGCTGTAGGATAAAGCACTAGACTGCAAGGTCAGCGGTTCAAACTCACCAGCCGCTCCTAGGAAACCCTGTACAATGTCACTATGAGTCAGAACCAACTCAATAGCTCTCAACAACAACAACAATGGCATGTCCACAATAAGCACTGAACTGACAACTACAAGGTCTGCAGTTTGAGGCCACCAGTTGCTCCACAGCAGAAAGATGAGGCCTTCTGCAAAGATTTAAAAGTCTCAGAAACCCTATACAGGGTCACTGAGTTGGGAACTGATTGAATGGCACTTAGCAACAACAACCCCAATGACATGTCCAAGGCAGGTGAGCCAGACACTGTTTCATTGTGAAGCATTGGATTTTCATCAGCTAATTTTCAGAAGAAGTTCATCACACCTTTCCTATCCACCATGGTTGAATATTTGAAATACTGGTGGCATCACATCCAACATCACAGCAAACATGCAAGCCACCACAGTGCAACAAACTGACAGGCAGATAGTGGGGCAAATTATAGTGTGGTGCTATTGGAGATTTTATTAATATTGAATTGTTGTGTATAAAAGAGGGGCCCAAAATAGCATCAAGAACAAAAGAGTCACCAATGACAGGCAAGGCTTTACTCCTACAGTTGAGGCCCAAGTCTCATACTTTTTTTGGGAGAAACAAGATGCTCATGTGGGAAAAATAAGGAGATATATTGTGCTACAGATAAGTAGAGACAGATAGAAGGAGGTGTGCAGAGATATTCAGGGCAGCTGCCTGGACCCTATGGGAATTGTCCCCAACCTTGAGGGAAGAGAGAGAGAGGGTTGGCACAGAGTAAAGAGGAAGATGATACTCCTAATTAAACCATGGGTTTGTTACTCTCTCCAGCTCTTCAGTAAATGATGACAGTTTCCTTTGAGAAACCCCTTTAGAAATGTTCCGTACTCCTCCTCATGTAAGGCCCTATTATTTCTGGAATATAGAGACTGTGTGGAAATATTCCAATCTACCTGAAATGAAAATCTGCTAGAGTTAAGATTATTTAACTAATCCTCTCCTTTAAAATGAACAGTTAAAAGTGCAATCTTTAAATTATGTGTATGATGATATTTATGTATTGAAGAAATGACTTTTTTCCACACAATAATTTTAACATTGCCAGTTTCACAGTTAATGACTAAATAAATGACTCCCACTTTTGGTTTTGGTAAATATTTCTCTGTCTATTATCATTTATTCTCTTAAGGGAGCTCTAGACTGCATCATAAGCTCAGCACAGAGAATTGTCTAAGTTCATTTTATGCAATATTTATAACAAACTTCCTTAACATCCATTAGGGGAGATAATGGATTTCTTTCCTTTTCTAGAAAATTTGTGCTCCCACGGCATTCATAAAATGAGCCTTGTATACACTTTGGAGCTGGGTCTATCCAAGTTCTCAAATTGTGCAGATTTAAGATAAGGCACGAAGAGAGTCGCCTGCCACGCGGTAAATATTAAGCCTGTGTCATCGCTTCACTAGAAGAGAAATCTCTGCCATTCTAAGCCTAAAAGCTCCATGACATGGAGTCTGTGTTGGTTCTCACATTTGGGAGGCAACGGTATAAACAGAGTCTGTCTGGCCAGCAACCTAGCCCCGGGACACAGACCCACAGGGAGCATCTAGTTCAGATGTTTCTCCCTCAGTAACAACAGCATTGTTAACAATAGTAAGCACAGTCTAGTGAGCTTCGAGCTTGCCAAGCAGTGTACTGGGTAGGTACACGGGACTAAACCAATGCCAAGAATCACATAACAAGAAGGCTGTAGCGCCGCCCCTTCCTGACACATACTTTCGCTCCCTAGTCCCCTGGACTCCTTGGAATTTTTCCAAAGCACCTCTAACCATCTACCTTACTGAGTATATACTTAGTTTACCTTGCTTTATGTCTGTCTGTCTCCTTTAGAGTGCAAGCCCCAGGATGTCAGGGGCTTTTGACCGTTTGTATAGTGCAGCGCCTAGTAACTAGTATAGCAGTGGAACTCTATGAGTATCTGCTGAATGAAGAATGAGTGAGCTGTCTGTGCCCCATACATAGAATTGCACCAAGAACACAGCTGTTGTTTTTAGGCACCACACCCAGTGGGTACTCAATAAAGAATTGCTGAATGATGGAATCCACGTGTTTACACAGTTTATCTCATTTATCCCTAAATGACAGGCAACATTGTCCCCACGTTTGTTGTTGTTAAGTACCGTCGAGTCGGTTCTAACCCATAGGGATCCTGTATAGGGTTTCCGAGAAGTAGCTGGAGAGTTCGAGCTGCCAACCTGTGGTTCAAACCGATCTCGAGCTCAAGTGCTTACCCTATGGTGCCACACCAGAACTCCCCACTTTACAGATAAGGAAAATGAGGCTCAAAGTAGTTCAGTAATTTGCTCAGGGTCATGTAAGTATGGAAAGGCAATTCTGTCTAGTGCCCAATTCTGTCTAGAAACCCAATTCTGTCTAGTGCCAAATCTTTTATAATTGTGCTATACTGAATAGGATTTTTTTAAACTGGAATTTGGAATCAAATACATTGAGAATATATAGATTTATTGGTATCTACATGGAATCCTAATTTAACATTTTGGGTTAATGTGTAGGACTGCAAAGGTACTTTGAACCTCAAAGTTGGCAGTTCAAGCTCACTAGTTGCTCCTCAGAAACCCTATAAAGGGTTGCTATGGGTCAGAACCAACTCCACGGCACTTAACAACGACACATGTGTCTTTGAAATCCTGGTGTGGCGCTATAGGATAAGCACTCAACCACAAGGTCTGTCTGAACCACGAGATTGGTGGTTCAAGCTCACCAGCCACTCCTCAGAAATCCTATATAGGGTTGCTGTGGGTTGGAACCGACTCAACGGCACACAACAACAACAACATGTGTATTTTGGGAGCTCTGGTAGAGTAGTGGTTAGGAGTAAGGCTGCTAACCTTAAG
The DNA here is from genome assembly GCF_000296735.1 of Chrysochloris asiatica. Classification (NCBI taxonomy): domain Eukaryota; kingdom Metazoa; phylum Chordata; class Mammalia; order Afrosoricida; family Chrysochloridae; genus Chrysochloris; species Chrysochloris asiatica. Next base: position 15,893,111 of record NW_006408578.1, read on the forward strand.
GTCAGCAGTTTGAAACTATCAGCCATTCCGTATGAGAAAAATGAGGCTTTCTGCTCCGGTAAAGATTTACTGTGCAAGGTTGCTAAGAGTCAGAACTGACTCCAAGGCACACCACCACCACCACCACCACCACCACCACCACATGTGTATTTGGAGTCCTCTGGTGGGGCGCTGTAGGCTAATAACTCAACAAGAAGATTGGTTTGAATGGAAAGATCAGGGGTTCAAGTTCACCAGCTGCTCCTTGGAAACTCTATACTGACTTGATGGCACTTAGCAACAACAAGATGTATATTTCATTACAACTCATATATACTATTGGTCTAAAGACAAAAATCTAAGTTGTGGTCCAAGTTGCTCCTCAGACTGCGTCTGTATTTTTAAATGCATCAAATAATTATTTATTGAGCATCTACTATGTGCCCATCACTGTTTTATGTATAGGAACATTGGTGATCAAATAGCCATCTTGTCCTCATGGAGCTCATAGTGTCCTAAAGAAAACACAAGCAATAAATGTAGGAGGAGATATCAGAGCAAAGCCTCTAGGGATATGCAGGAGCTAAGGAGAAAGATCCAGACAAAAGGAATGGTCACATCCAAGACCTAAGGCACAATTGTGTTTGTTTGAGAATAGCAGGAGGCCAGTGCTGCCCTCAAGTGACTGAAGTGAGAGTAATGGGAGAGGAGGTCAGGAGGATATGGAGACCACATCATGGAGAGCCAATAAACCATCTAAGGCTTTTGTCTGGAGATAGATGGAACATCACTGGAAGGTTTGAAGCAGAGGAAAGACACAATTAACTTGTCTTAAAAGTCCCTCTGCCTGCTATGCTGGAAACACTACAGTAGGCAAAGATGGTAGCAGGAAAAACAGTCAAGAAGCTATACAATCACCCAGACAAGAGAAGATTGTGGCTCAAATAGTAGCGTAGCTGGTAGTAAAGACTTTTCCAAATTTGTTTTCTAACAAACCAACTTTTTCTGCCTTCAGTACTCCTGCTACTGCTGCTGCTTCTATTAACTTCCACTGAAAAGTACATGAATGCTAAAAATACAACATGATGAATATTCATGAAGAGAACACACCACCCAGATGATAACCACAGAAGCCTCACTGGTTCCTCCCCCTGGTCAACATCTCTTTTACCCTACAAAAAGGTTGGGTGGACCACTTTGGATTTTTGTTGTTGTTATTAAGTGCCGTTGAGTTGGTTCTGACTCATAGAGATCCTATATAGGATTTCCAAGGCTTTAAATACTGAGGGAAACTGAAAGCTTCATCTTTTACCTGAAGAGCAGCTGTTGGACTTGAAACACTGAACTTATGGTTCATAGTCCAGTGTTTATCAATTGATGGGTGGAGTCAATTTATATTGCACTTGGAGGATTTTTTGAAGCAATTTATACTGTACTTTAAATTATTGTCCTGAATGATTTCATCTTTTCTCTTTCTCTCTTCTTTTCCTTCTTTCTCTCTTTTTTTTTTTTTTTTAAATTATTGTGAATCAAAAAGGGAAGGTCTCTAGAACAGATGAGTTTTCCATTTAACAATTCATACAGTTTGTTTTATGCCACATATTGCAATCCGCACAATGAAATATCATGCATCCCACTTCCTCCCTGTGTTTCATGCTCCATCCCTCCTTCTTTTCTAAGCCTTCTGAGCTTTGTCCTTGAGTAAATGCTGCTCTTTATTTTATCTTAAATGACTGATTATTCTAAGACGTGTGTGCTTGCCTAGTGCTATATCTCCCGTTAGAGACCTGTCTCTTGCTTGGCTGAAAATTGTATCATGCAGGTGAGTTCATTTCCAAACTTGAAGAGTGATGAAGAGCCTTAGTTTGAGGGTCTCTATTAGTTTCTGTTGATCAGTAAGCCTGGTCTCTTTTGTTTTGCTCCATATTTTCTCCCACCCTCTCCAGGACCTTCTAATGTGATCACTTTCAGA
>NW_006408578.1:15895491-15906258 GCF_000296735.1 Chrysochloris asiatica
CAAAGGGCACATTCTGCAAGCCTGCATCCTGGCTGCCAGCACACAACCTTTCTTTTCCCATGAGTCCAGAGTCCTCAGCTGCTCTATCTCTCCATGTCCTCATCTCTGCCTCCATCTCTGATATCACTTCTTCTCTGGATAGGGTTCCACATTCTGCTCATGCTCTTCTCCCTTGATGTTCCTAGAGTCCTCTGTTTCTGGAATGTAAGAGTAACTACTATCCCTTTTATATTATAAAACTCTACCTTTACAGTTCAGACAGTTGCAGTTAGTCATGATAACAATTACTATTGAATCATAAGAATCTTATCCCCATCTCCTTTCACCATCTAGACATGATGAAAACAATTCAGTGGGGATTCTACACTCTGAAACTAAACTCCCTCTTGAAAATGTGTAACTCAGTCACTTCATGTCATTATAGCTCCCCTACTTTAGGTAGCCAATGTCTAAGTTGTCCATCTCTATCAACCCTGTGTACAGAGGGGATGGGAATGATACTTGATATGAAGATTCCTTCCTCTCAGTTGGTATTTTGAGCTACTAATTCCATACGTATAGGTCAAGTTCATCAAATTGTAGCAATTTACACTTGTTTCATTTATCAAAAATTTTTATATCTTCCTCTAGTTGAGTTCTTATCATCCAGCCATTATAGCTAGGTCAAATGGGAACTAACTGCAAGTTGGGGCATTTTTGTGTGTGTCTCCCCTCACTTCCTATCAGCTGGATGCTTCACTCTCCAAGGCTCCAGGAGTCCCCAGGCCTCACCATACTTCAGACCAACCAGCCTTTCCTCTTCTCTCTCTCATCTCCAGATCAACAGGAGTCCATTTGTTTCCATATGTTTTTGATTTTCATCACTCATCTTTCTTCCAGACAGAGATCAATAGTTTCACTTTAGATTGTCACTCACTATTTAACAAAGTAGGAAGTAGAACATTGTTTTTGTGGACTTGTTGTTGTTGTTGTTAGGTGCCATTGAGTCAGTACCAACTCATAGCGATCCTATGTACAACAGACTGAAACACTGACTGATCCTGGGCCAACCTCACAATCGCTGTTACATTTGAGCCCACTGATGTTGCCACTGTGACAATCCATCTCACTGGGGATCTTCCTGTTTTTAACTGACCCTCCACTTTACCAAACATGATATCCTCCTTCTTTGACTGGTCCCTCTTGACAATATGTCCAAATTATGAAAGACGGACATCTGGCCATCCTGGTTTCCAAGGAGCACTCAGACTGTACTCCTTCCAACACAGCTCTATTTCTTCTTTTAACAACAATCTCAACATTTTAACAACATTTCAACATTCTCCTCCAATACCATAACTCAAATGCATCAATTCTTCTATGGTCTTCCTTATTTACTTTCCAACTTTCACATGCATAAGAGGTTACGGAAAATACCATGGCTTAGGTCAGGCGCACCTTAGTCCTCAAACTGATGCCTTTGTTCTTCAACATTTTAAAAAGGTCTTGTGCAGCAGATTAGCCCAATGCAATGTGTCCTTTGATATCTTGCTGCTGCTTTCGTGAGTGTTGATGGTTGAGCCAAGCAAAATGAAGTCATTGATAATTTCAATCTTATCTCCATTTATAGAGATGTTGTTTATTGGTCCAGTGGTTAGGACTTTTGTTTTCTTTACATTGAGATGCAATTCATACCAAAGGCTGTAGTTTTTGATCTTCATCAATAAGCATTTTAAGTCCTCTTGGCTATCAGCAAGCAAGGTTATATCATCTGCATATTGCAGGTTGTTAATGAGTCTTCCTACAATTCTTATGCCATGTTTTCTTCTTATAATCCAGCTTCTCTGATTATTTGTTCAGCATACAGATTGAATAAGTATGGTGAAAGAATATAACCATGATGGACACCTTTCCTAATTTTAAACCATTCAGTGTTCCTTTGTTCTGTTTGAACAACTGCCTCTTGGTCCATGTACAGATTCCTCATGAGCACAATGAAGTGTTCAGGAATAGTCACACTTTGCCATGTTGTCCATAGCTTGTCATGATCCACACATTTGTAAACCTTTGCATAGTCAATAAAGCACAAGTATGCTATGCCAATACTTGAGTGACTAGAAATCTGCCAGTTTTGAGTGAAATCTAGAGTATGAAAGGTTTCTATAGATAATCTAGAGTTCACTGCACCTCCCTGGCCTCAAGGCCCTGTAACTCAGCAGACTCAATAGTACCAGAGGTGTCCATAACAGTAAAGGATGGCTGTGGGCCATCTTGGACAAGCCTCAGTAGGAGATCTATGGTACAGGACAACTAGGGTTCTGGAGCGTTCCATTTAAGAGACTGTTACACAGCACTCACCATTTAAAAACCAGCTCCAGGTTTGATATGAGGTTAACAGATGGTTGTCAATTGCCATCGACTCATCCCCTTGTACAACAGAATACAGTATTGTTCAATCTTGCAGCATCTTCATGATCATGGGTATCCTCAAGTCTATTGTTGTGGCCAGCATGTATTTACATAGGTGCTCATCTTCCAGCACTATATTGGGCAGTCTTTTGTTGTGATTCACAGAGTTTTCATTGACTAATTTTCTGAAGTAGATCACCAGGCCTTTTCTCCTGGTTTATCTCAGTCGGGAAGCTCAGTCTGAAAGGGGACCCACCATGAGTGGTCCTGCTGACATTTGAAATACTGGTGGCACAGCTAGTTATATCATATGCCAGCCACCACAGTGCAACCAGCCAACAAACAGGTCAGGATAATATAAACACCTGAAATTGACTGGACATTGTCAGATCCACCAAGTTCAGCAGAGCAATGTTTCATCAGGAGCAAGTCATAGAGCAAAAGTTAAGGTCCATAAAACTAGGTGGCCTAGGTCTCCATGTCCACATCCCTCTGTTGTCCTCTCTCAGCTTACATATACATCTATGGCTGTCTTTATGATTAACTGATGAAGGTGGGAAAACACAGCTTGCTCCTGGCTCATGGATGGGTTGGTTGAATCTGCTGGTGTTGTCTGAAAATGGACTAGAGTCTGCAGTTGGCCAAGCTGTGAGTAGTATGCTGAGTTGTTCACTTTGTAGAGATGGAAAAGCAGTCTCAGATAAGGATATACACAGGCTCCTGGATAGTCACAAATAGCGTGGCTTGTTGTCCATAGGTTTAGAAGGAACCACTTTGGCCAGACAAAGAGATCTGGGAAGAAGCACATGGAGGAACTTCTGGAAGTGGCCACAGACAGTATTGATCTCCTTGCCTCACATCAATGCCACTAGAAATGACTCTGCACAGAGGAGACCCTCAGTAACCAACTAGAGAGGAGGCTTTCAGTCACTCTCTATCCTGAGCATTCCAGATCTTGCACCAGGGACCCTTGAGTGGAGAGGCCATAGTGGCAGGGATGATGGTTGTACAAGGATTCATCAGCAAGGGGCTCCCTTTCACAAAGACTGATCTACTTATTTCTACTGCTGAATATCTGTTTACATGGTACCATCCTTCAAGGAGACCAATTAATGCTTGCAAACAAATGTATTGCATAACACCACTTGTACTAGAGAGGACAGAGATTTGGGTTTACCAGAATTAACATCTGTTCTGAACATAAGTTTCCCCTCTACCCTTCACTCTCACAGTGGCTCTGACACTACAAGTGCCCAAGAATGCACAAGGTGTCCAATTTACTGACATGGAGTCCACCTTAGTCAATGGAACCTGTTTTATAGTAAAGGAGATATAATGATGAATGCATGACCACAAGATCCCCTGTCCTTGTGGGATCCAGAATGCTGGAATAGTCTATAAAGGCTGTAGATTATAGGATAGGCACTGGATTGCTAGCTGCAAAATCAGTAGGTCAAACCCACCAGCCACTCCTTGAAAACCCTATACAGGGTCACTATGAGTTGGAACCAACTCATTGGCACTTAACAACAACTACTTGAGGGATAATGGTAGTGTGGTGGTGTGCCACCAAGTCAGTTCCAAGTCATTGTTGTTGTTGTCAGGTGCCATCGAGTTAGAACCGACTCATAGTGACCCCATGCACAACAGAACAAAACAATGTCCGATCCTGGGCCAACCTCACTACCGCTGCCACACTTGACGCCATCAATGATGCCACCTGGCTGATCCATGTCGTTGGGGGTCTTCCTCTTTTTCTCTGACCCTCCATCTTACCGACCCTATATAGCGTTTCCAAAGTGTCCTGGTGTAGTTCTGGAAGATAAGCACTGGACCACAAGGTTGATTTGAACTGCAAGGTCGGCTGTTCAAACTCAGTAGCTGCTCTTCAGAAACCCTATACAGGGACACTACAAGTCTGAACTGACTTTACAGCACTTAACAACAACATAGGATTACCAAGGCTGTAAATCTTTATGGGAGCAGAAAGCTTCATCTTTCTAACCCAGAGCCACTGGTATATTTGAACTACTGACCTGTGGTTAGCAGCCCAGCTCATAATCCAGGACTCTTTTGAGGGACACTACATGTATTGAACCAATGGCACTGTAAGGACACTGTGTTCCTAATGACACTGTGTTCCTAATGGCTAGAATACAGGAGTCTGTGAACCAAAGGATAGAAGTCAGATTATCCAAATTTTGGGGATTAGAATTTCTCTTACCTGTTGTTACAGACTCTAAGATTAACAAGTCTCCAACACCACCACCAACAACAAAATGCTTGAACTAAAGAGCATGGAAAAAGCTCTACAAAGCCTGAAGCTATGGATGTCACCAGCTTACTTTGGACTCATGCTCATAGACCACAAAGAATGAAAGAAGTTACTCTGCTGGCAGGATTAATTCCCCTTTAGCTCATATTACTACTATAGAATGCGTTGAGTGCATATGTAGCATAGGATGTTCACTGGGGCATCACTTGGTGCTTCCATGCCCAGTGAAATTGCGGCAGTTGCATAACCACAGTCCAACACACCAAAGGACTCAAGCCTCTCACCATGGTGTAAAGCAGTGATCTGAGCAGTGTGTCAATATATTCGCTTCTCCTCCTTTACTGTTGTTGCACTCTTCCTGTTCCCTCATGCCTGCCTCCTAGATTTACTTCCTCATAAAATAATTGCTCCCAAACCCTTGTCTCATGAGTTCCCAAACTAAGGTAATACCTAAACCTGCAGAAAAAGAGGCTACATCATAACACCTGAAATGAACTTGAAGAGCAAACTGGTACCCTAAATCCATGGAAAATAATTCAGAAGAGTAATTCAGGTGTGTGTTTATGTGTGCATGTACGTAGAGGGAGGATACGTTATAATTTCATACCTTCCAAGTTCAGTTCATTCAATTAGCCTGTAACGCAGGTTTTATAGCTAACAATGTGAGGTATGGCAGATTCAGGCATAGAAAGGCGTAGGGAGACATATGTCTTGCTTCTTTGCTTTGAGAGCATGTGCTTACATTGTCTGAGTGTATACATACACATTCATTAACACATACACATGCGCACACATACATTGGAATATATAAGAAATCATTTTTTCCACACAGAGAAATCTCTGGAGTGAATAAATAATCTTATGAGCCTAAGCAAATGTTGTAACTGCAGAAACAGGATAGAATAAGTTATTTTTACATTTACAAAGGGAGGGCATTGGCATACACTAATCATGTCTGCTGCTGACAATACTTTAAGGATTCTGTGAAACATAGTTTGAAAACCTGAGCTCACCCATCTTCTTCCTTCCTGAAATGTCTTCACTTGAGACATCACTTGCAGAAGGGAACCCTCCCCTTTATTAAAATAGCCCAGAGTTCCCTGTTAAGATATTGCAATGCTATACAACTTTGACACAAATTAATTTGTCTTCATGTTTTCCCACTGTAGCTGAATTCTCACTCTTCTTGTTGTAATCTCAGTGGAAAAAGCAAAGAGTTACCATCCATTTTATGATATCCTTTATATACCTCAAGGTAGTTAATAGTTTTTATACTGGATCAAACCCATGACTAATAGGAATTAAAGGGTGTTGAGAATATATAAAGCAACTCTTATTTGCAGTGAGTGGTTCATTAAATTTGTTTTTGTCTCTGAGTAGATATATATAATGGTGTTATAATAATTTTTCTTATATAAATGGCTTCTCTTTGATCAAGTACCTAAGCTGTATTGATCAGTATAAAGGTACATAACCACATTTCACCCATTGTCTCCCTTTTGGAGGACTTCAGAAAATTTTGAATTAAGAGGCTATTTTCAGGAATTGCAACTCAAGTTTCAATTTTGGACATATTTAATTATAATTTATAAGTGAGTAGCACTTATTCCAAAAAGATCTGTCCTAAATCCATCTGGGATTCCAAGAAGTACTGAACTGAAACAACTGAAACCTTTGCAGTCTGTAATAGATAACCAATTCTCACTAAGAATAGCAGAGCATTATTCTAAAATTAAAATAGTCACTAAAGGTGGGTGACAGGATGCCTTTATGTGGGGCCTCTACAGGCCTGGCTATGCCAGATTTAATTAAGGAGTTTTACTTGCATCGATAAATTATTATCCAAGGTAAAATAAAAGTTATTCGATTTGTTCACACTCAATTTCATTTAGGTGTACAATTAGTGGTTTAAGTCTACTGCAAAATAATCCCACCAAGAAATCAATTTTAGCATCTACAAAAAGCCCAACCAGGCTATAATTACAATCTTCCAAATGCTAATTGCATACAGTTTTGGATGGGAAGTATACATATATACCATCTTACTGTTTATCACCAAAAATTATACTTGTAGAAATATGGGGAAATTATCTTTATTATTTACACCACTCAGAAAGCTAAGATGTTTCTTTTGCAGCCCTTTTTGGATTAGTCTATATGAGTACCTTTTATTTTTCTTGCGCTGTCAGAAGCTACAATGGGTGGAGGCAAAAAGAATCCCACAAAAGGTAACATGAACCAGAGATCCACATAGAAAATGAGGCTCCAGGGTTTATGCTGGGAGTTTTTGCTGTCTATAGTGGTTTGGCACTGTAGGATAAGCACTGGACCACAAGATCAGTGGTTCATACCCACCAGCTGCTTCTCAGAAACCCTATATGGCATTTAAAAACAACAACTTGTCAGTCTTTTGTCTATTTGCCTAATGTAATACAGCACTATTTTCTTAACTGCTGCTTCCATGAATGTTGATTGTAGATCTAAGCAAAATGAAGTATTTAACAACTTCAAGCTTTTCTCCATTTATTGTGATGTTATTTATTGCTCTAGTGGTGAAGGTTTTTGTTTTCCTTACGTTGATGTGCAATCCTTCCATCCTCATCAGTACATATTTTAAGTCCTCTTCACTTCCAGCAAGCAAGGTTGTATCATCTGCATATCTCAGTCTTCCTCCAATCCTGATGCCACATTCTTCTTCATATAATCCATCTTCTCAGATTATTTGCTCAGCATACAGACTGAATATGTATGATGAAAAGATACAACCCAGGTGCACACCTTTGCTAACATTAAATCATTAAGTGTCCCCTTGTTCTGTTTGAACAACTATCTCTTGGTCTATGTACAGGTTCCTCATAAGTACACTTAAGTGGTCTAGAATATTAATTCTTCTTAATGTCATCCATAGTTTATTTTGATCCACACAATTGAATACCTTTGAATAGTCAATAAAGCACAAGACAACATCTTTGTGTTATTCCCTGCTTTTAGCCAAGATCCTTTTGATGTCAGCAATGATATCTAACCCTCCTTCCATGTCCTCTTCTGAATCTGACTTGAATTTCTGGCTGCTCCCTATTGATGTACTATTGCAATTGTTTCTAAATTATCTTCAGCAAAACTTTACTTACATGTGGTATTAATCATATTGCTTGATGATTTCTGCAATACATTTGATCATCTTTCTTTAGAATGGGCACACATATGGCTCTCTTCTAATTGATAGGCCAGGTAACTGTCTTCCAAATTTCTTGGCATAGAAGAGTGAGTGTCTCCAGTTCTGCATCAGTTTATTAAAACATTTCAATTTGTATTCCATCATTTCCTTGAACCATGTTTTCACCTATACCTTCAGTGCAGACTGGACTCCTTCCTTCAATACCATCAGTACTTGATCACATGGTACCTCTTGAAATGACTGAACATTGGCCAATTCCTTATGGTGCAGTGACTCTATGTATTCCTCCCATCTTCTTTTGATGCTTCCTGTGTCAGTCTATATTTTGCCCATAGAATCCTTCAGTCTTTCAAGTTGAAGCTTGAATTTGCTCTCAGGTTCCCTCAGCTTGAGAAATGTTCTTCCCTTTTGGATTTCTAATTCCAGGTCTTTGCACATTTTTCATAATACTTGACTTTGTCTTCTTGAGCTACCCTTTGAAACTTTCTATTCAGCTCTTTTACTTCTTCATTTCTTCCATTTGTGTTAGCATCTCTACACTGGAGAGCATGTTTCAGAGAATCTTCTGGCATCCATTTTGGTCTTTTCTTTCTTTCCTGTCTTTCAAATGCCCTATTGTGTTATCATGCATTTGGGCTTTGGTCACTGGTGTCCAATACATAAAATCTGTTCTTAAGATAGTCTCTAAGTTCAGGTAGGATATACTCAAGGTCATATTTTGGCTCTTGTAGAGTTATTTTAATTTTTTTTTTTTTTTCAGTTTCAGCCTGAACTTGCATATAAGCAATTAGTGGTTTATTCTACAGGAGACTCCTGGCCTTATTTTGACTGATGATATTGAGCTTCTTCACCGTCTCTTTCCACAGATGTAGTCAATTTGATTCTTATGTATTCCATATGGTGAAGCCCATGTGCACAGTCACCTTTTATGTTGTTTTAAAAAAGTATTTTCATTGATTAAGTCAATGGTCTTGCAAAATTCTATCATGGGATCACCAGCATCATTTCTATCACCAAAGTCATATTTTCCAACTACTTATCCTTTCTCTTTGGTTCCAACTTTGGCATTCTAATCACCAGTAATTATCAATGCATCTTGATTGGATGTTTGATCAATTTCAGACTGAAAAAGTTAGTAGAATATTCACCATCTCTGGCTTTAGCAGTTGGTGGGTAAATTTGAATAATACTGGTATTAACTGGTCTTCCTTGTAGGCATATGGATATTGCTTTTCACATACAGCATTGTATGTCAAAATCGATCTTGATAAGTTCTTTTTGATGATGAATGTGGTGTCATTCCTCTTCAATTTGTCATTCCTGGTATAGTAAACCATATAATTGTCAGAGTCAAAATGACCAATACCAGCCTATTTCTGCTCAATAATGCCTAGGATATCAATGTTTCTGCATTCCATTTGATTTTTTCTGACTTTTAATTTTCTTAGGTTTATATTTCATATCCTCCAGGTTCTAATTACTAATGCATGCATGCAATTTTGTCTTCCATTTATGTATGGTGGTTCATGTCTTGGTGATAGTGGTAGTTGCACACCACTGAGTCGGTTCTGATTCATAATAATCCTGAATAGGGTTTCTAAGGCTGTAAATCTTTATGGCATCAGAAAGCCTCATTTTTCTCCCAAAAAGTGACTGGTAAATTCAAATTGCTGACCTTGCAGTTAGCAGTCATGCTCATAACCCAGCATTCTACCAGGGCTCCTTGTTTAATGTGTTGTTGTTGGTTGTGAAGTGCCGTTGAGTTAGTTCTGACTCATAACAACCCTGTATAGAGTATCCAAGGAGTGGCTGGTAAGTTTGAACCACCAACATTACAGTTCAAACCAACCTTGCAGTCTAGCACATTAACCCACAGTACCATTGTTTTTGTTGTTATTAAGTACCGTGGAGTCAGTTCCAACTCACAGTGACTCTGCATAGGGTTTCTGAGGCTATAAATCTTTATGGGAGCAGAACACCTCATCTTTCTCCCATGATACCACTGGTAGTTTCGAGCTACCAACCTTCAGGTTAGCAGCCGAATTCGTAACCACTATGCTACCAGAGCTCCTTCCAAAGTACCATACCAAGCATAAAATACTCTTCTCCCTAGCATGGATACAGTTGTCTCTTCACCTGCCCTATATTATTCCTCTGGAGACATGGTGAATATTCTCCTGGGCCACCTTCACTTGGAATGACACTTGTGTGTCTCTCCAAAGAGTGCAGGTTCTGAAAAGTGAAGTCAAGGATTGATCCAGAAAATGAAGACAGAAATGGTGAGGGACTGTATGGGAGTGAGGGCTGAGAATTGTCACATTTCCTTAATATTAACCACTGATCACTCATTTAAATTTCACAGGAATTTGGTCCTAAGTGTGAAGACAGACAGCAATGAATGCAGTGTGCCCAAAAGAGGGGATAGTGAACCACTAGGAATGACTTCTCATGAGAAGTATTGAAGTGAGGGTGTTTAGTCTGGATTGGAGAATTCTCTGAGGGTAGCTGATACCTGCATTTTGTTATGTGTCAGGCCAGCATGTCCTGGTGTGGCGCTGAAGGAAAAGCACTGGACTGCAAGGTTGGTTTGAACTGCAAGGTCGGCAGCTCAAGCACACCAGTGACTCCTTGGAAGGTCTATATCAGTCCCTATGAGTCAGATCGACTCGACAGCACTTACCAACAACAACAGGGCCAGCCTATAGTGGAGCAGAACTGAAACTTTTTTTTTTTTTAACTTTTTATTGTGAATTTAATGAAGGTTTACAGAGCAGATCATCAGTTTCACATTCAATAAATCATATTCTTTGCTTTGTTATATGGTTGCAATACCCTCCATGCACCAACAGTTCATAGGATTTACCTCTATTCATTCCAGCCACTGCATTCCTCCATATGTCTCCCTCCACTCCCATCCTTCCTCTGC
>NW_006408578.1:15906533-15914188 GCF_000296735.1 Chrysochloris asiatica
GTCATCATCTCTCCCTCCATCTCTGGCATCGTTGCTTCTCTCGTTAGGGTTCCATATTCAGCTCATGCTCATCTCTCTTTTTGTTACTCCCCCCTTTTTTGTTACACAACCTCTACCTTTACAGTTATGACAATCACAATTAGGTATGATAACAACTACTCACTATTGAATCAATGAACCCCATCCCCATCTCCTTTCACCTGACTCATCCAGATGAGAGGAAAACTATTCAGTGGGGATTCTACCTTCCCCTGCATGCTCTGAAACTAAACTCCCTCTTGAAAACTTATAAACCAGTCACTTCATGCCTTTTTAGTGACCTCCAACCCCCAATTTTAGTTGCCAATGTTTAAGTTGCCCATCTCTATCAAGGGGATAGGTTTGATCCTTGATGTGAAGATTCTGTCCCTCTTGGTTGGTATTTTGAGTTACTACATCCATAAGTCATGGAAGCAGCAGTCAAGAAATCAAATGACATATTGCATTAGGCAAATCTGCTTCACAAGATCTTTTTAAAGAGTTGAAGAGCAAAGATGTCAGCTTGAGGACTAAGGTGTGCCTGACCCAAGCCATGGTATTTTCAATAACCTCATATGTGAGGTTGGACAGTGAATAAAGAAGACCATAGAAGAATTTATGCTTTTGAGTTATGGTGTTGAAGGAGACTATTGAAAGTGCCATGGGCTGCCAAAAGAACCAACAGATCCATTTTGGAAGAAGTGCAGTCAGAGTGCTCCTTAGAGGCCAAGATGGCCAAACTTCATCTCTCATACTTCAGACATATTGTCAGGAGGCACCAGTCACTGGAGAAGGATATCATGTTTGGTAAGGTGAAGGGTCAGAGAAAAAGAGGAAGACTCCCAACGAGATAGATCGGCCAAGTGGCAGCATCAATGGACTCAAGTGTGGCAACAGTAGTGAGGTTGGCCCAGGATCAGGCAGTGTTTCATTCTGCTGTGCATAAGGTCGCTATGAGTCGGTACTGACTTGATGGCACCTAACAACAACAACACATCCGTAAGTATAGGTTGAGTTCATCAAGTTGTAGCAATTTACACTTGCTTCCTTTATTTTTATTAAAGGTCTTTTTAAACAGAAACTTTTGATGGATAGGTGAAAAGATCACTGAGGAAAATAAACCAAAAAACAAAGTGCATCTCAATTTAAGAATAAGGTTCTAATAAATGTACCAAATGACCCCAGAAGTTTCTTGTAAGTGCCAATGATTCTAAGCATAAGACCTCTTGACTCTCAGGTTTTCTAATTTGTTCCTGTTTGTCATCCTTCTCCCCTACTCCTTAGTCCTAAAGAAGAATGCCAAACTCTGAAGTATTCACACAGCACTGATAGGATATCTATATAAACTGCTGGTATACTCCTTACCTTATATGGTAGTCTTTTGTGTCCTACTAGAACTGCAAGGTTGGTGGTTCAAATTCACCAGTGGCTGCTCTTCAGAAACCCTATACAGGTTCCCTGAGTCAGAACCAACACCGAGGCACTTAACAACAACAACAACAGTACCTCACACTATTGGTTTTCAATGAAGCTTGATGGATGAATGAATGAATGTATGCATGCAGTAGTGTGAATGCTAGTTTAGCAGCTAACTGTTGTTGTTAACTGCTGGTAAGGTGATTGTGATTCATAGAAGCCCTGTATAGGGATTCTGAGGAGCAGCTGGTGGGTTTGAGCCAGCAACCTTGTAGTTAGCAGTCCAGTGCATGCTACAGTGCTACGCCAGGACTTGTAGTAGCTAACTAGGAAAATAATATCCCAGGCTTCAAGGTCAAGAGGAAAGGGAAAGAACCCAGAAAATCTTTTGAACCCTTTAAAGCAGATAAAAGTTAAAAATCAATTAACAATTCATTTCTAAATTAATTAGCAATTAGCAATTAATGTCCCTGGAGAAAGACATCATACTAGGAAAATTGGAGGATCGGCAAAAAAGAGGGAGAGCCCCAACAAGATGGAAGGATAGTAGCAGCAACAATGGACTCAAACATGGCACAGTTGTGAGGATGTCAGGACCGGGCAGAGTCTCCTTCTGTTGTGCATAGGGTCACTATGGGTTGGAACCAACAGTTCAGGATTTTAGAAAGCACTCTTAGCAACTAGAAATAGAAGTTTTCCTTAAACTTATTTTTAAACTGGGGGGAAAATAGCAAAGAAATACTAAATGATGAAATATTAAAAGCACTTCCTTTAAAAATTAAGACACCATTGCTGCTGTTGTTAAATGCTGTCAAGTCAGTTCTGACTCACAGAAACCCTTTATAGTGTTTACAGTGAGTGGCTGGTGGGTTTGAACTGCCAACCTGTGGTCAGCAGCCCAGTGTTTATCGTACAGAGCCACATGAGGACTTCTCCCCATTTTGGACGAACATTTTATTGAAGATCCTACCTAGTGCAATCAGATAAGAAACAGAAATAAATGACATTAGGACTACAATGTAAAAAACAAAAATGGTATTTTTTCCAGAAAGGGTATTTTTTTCAGATAACTCAAATATATGTTAGTTTAACAAAAATGCTGCACATACAATCAATACAAATCAATAGCTTATCTATACAACAGCAATGAGCAATGAAAAATACAAAAAATAAAAAAAATTACAACTTATAAACGCAACAAAAACATAAAACACCAAAGAATAAATTTAGCAGAAGACTAAAGGATAAGATAAATTTACATAAATAACACATCAACTTCAAGAACATTTTCCTAAAATAATACAAAAACAAATTGTAACAACCCTACAAATTGTCGTTAATGACTTTGCACCAAAGCATTTCTCAACTTCATTGAATGAAAATCTAATAGAAGAATTATTTGCAAAATAATCAAGATCAATTATGCTGAGAATATGCCAGATGGTAATACCTCACCTTACATGTGGAACATGCAGAGCAGTTAATGATTTAGCATGACCTTTCTAGCCATATTCCTCCATTCTGGGATGTACCATCAATCCTAGCCTCTATGCCTGTGATTTTGGACCCGTTTTGAACTAAGTTGTTAATGAAACAGGATTAAGGTAAAGTGGAACTAAGAAGTAAGGATTAAGGGATCACTGAGTCACTGTGGAATAATCACTAAACAGCTAACCACAAGGTGGGTGGTTCTAGCCTGCCAGTCATTCCAAGGGAGAACGATGAGGCTTTCTGCTTTTGTAAAGAATTGCAGCCTCAGAAATCCTATATACCTTCACTATGCATTGGAACTGCAAAGCTCAAACCCAACAGCCACTCCTTGGAAACTCTATACAAGGTTGCTGTGAGTCAGAACCAACTCAATGGCATTTAGCAACAACAATACCACCTTATTAGGGCATCCTGGTATGGTGCTGTAAGATAAACACTGGATTGCTAACCAAAAGGTCAGTGGTTCAAACCCACCAGCCACTCTTCAGAAACTCTACATTAGTGTGAATACATGGTCGTTATGAGTCGGAACCAACTTGAAAGCACATAGCACCAACAATAACACCTTACTAAGGGATGTGATTCAAGTCAACACCCTTAGTTTTCTTTTGGGGTATGATCTGAGTCCAGTACATAGGAATGCTTTGGAAAAGTGTTCTTTCTTGCTCTGGACCTGCAGCTGGCTGACCTCCAGTTCATGGGACTTGTAACCGCTCACCTGCCTTAATTGCCAGCTCCCTCCAAAGCCTTGCACATCAACAGCTTGTCACCTAACCTGAAGATTTGGGTTCCTCAGTCCCTGAGACTTCGTGGGTGAGGAGAATCCCCAGACTCACCTCTGAACTATAGATTTGGGACTTGCCAGCTTCCACAATTGCATGACCATTTTCTTGAAAGTTGTTGAGTTCTGTGAGACACTGTAGTAAGAACCCAGGGATGTATGCGAGGTGAAGAGTGGTGATTGATATCAGGGATCATGGAGTGGTATCACATGTTAGAAAAGTCAGACATTTGGGATATCTTTAACTTCCACCTCATTGGGACCAGCCTCATGCTGATCCTTCTCAAAAAAATTATGTATGCAGCCACATAGGAACGAAGCAGATTCTTGGTTGCAAACAATGGAAGTCAACTCTAGTTAATGTAAGAAAAGAAGAATTTTCTCAGAAGGTTACCAAGTAACTCATGTAACTGGAGCTGGGGGAGACTGGGAAGCCAGATTCAAAATGCAGGCATAAGTGGTGGAAGTTTGTGAAGGTCATGTCCGATGAGGGCACCACTGGGTCTGCCACTGCTGCCATTGCGGCTGTAAGTCCTAAATGCCCTTCTAGTCTAATTCCAAATCTCAGGTGTGAGCATACAGTACCAGGTGGAAATCACACACCTACTCATTTGCTGCCATCAGGGTGAACGTATATCTGACCTTTTGACTTCTGGGTTCCATAAACTGTAGGAAGGGGATTACATGGATGGGTAGGTGGGTGGACAGATGAATGAACTGAAAGGAAGACAGAAAAGAAGGGAGGAATGAGGGAGGCAAGAAGAGAAGAAAGGATAATGCAGGAAAGTCAGTTAAAAATTACCTCCAATTTTTATTGAAAGTCTGACTTGTGAACACCCATCTAAGGCCTCCTGTATCTAAATTTCTTAAGTTGATGGGGGAAAGGAGGCTAGGCAGGAATACTCCATTTAACCTGCACCCTATGTGAGCTTTTAAAATTTGAGAATCACTGCCATAAATAATGCAGGCCTGCAAATAAGGAAGTTTTTATCTTTCTGTAACTTTCAATGACTTTGACTTTGTTATTTGAAGGTTTGGGACATGTCCTAAAGAATTTCAATTTCTTTTGCTTCCTAATTGTTTCTTTCTTTCTTGCACTCTGGCTGTAGAATTGATTTTAATAAACTTTTAGAAAAGACAAATATATCAGTTTTCAACATAATCTCCTTGCTTTTCAATCCACTTTGTCCATCTGTCAACAAGTTTTCATATTCCCTTATTTTAAAATGTTTTAAGCAGACCTGTGAGTCATGAATGCATCGTTGTCTTCACTTCTTTATCAGAGGTGAATCTTCATCCTCAAAAGACTGCTTTCAGAGGACCAACTATGTGAAAGTCCAACGGAGCCAGATTAGGACGATAGAGAGAGTACTTTAACACCTCAAAACAAGTTTTTGCAGAGTATCAACAGTGTGGGCATAGGTGTGCAACCTTGCATTGTCACTTAAGATCACAAGGTATTTGGATAGCAGTCCTCTGCACTTAATCCAAAAGTTAGGTTTCAGCTCTCCAGTGAGCATCTTAGAGCACTGTTGATTGTTGAGCCTTTTTCTTGATAGTGTTCCAATACTGGCCCTTGAGAATCTCAGAAAACTATAAGCATCCATTTTCCAGCTGATGGTTAAATTTTTAATTTTTTCTTGGTTGGTGATTGAGATGTTTCCATTCCATAATCTGCCCTTTATTCTCAGGCTCATAATAATGAATCCATGTTTCATCACCAGTTATGACTTTTAAAGCTTTTATTGTGAATTGAGTGATAGTTTACATGGGAGAGCATTGGTTTTGCACTCATCCTATCATATTTTGTTTCATTGCAATGATTGCAATCCCCTCCATGCATCATCATTTAATAGTATTTGCTTCTATTTCCTGTTTTATTTATTTGTTTGTTTTCTGATGTACACAAAAACACTCAGAAATATATAATCATTTAAACAATAAAAGGGCACATTCTACAAGCCTGTCTCCTGACTTCCAGCACACAACCTTTCTCCTTCCATGAGTCTAGAGTCCTCATCTGCTTTATCTCTCCATGTTATCGTCTCTGCCTCTATCTCAGGTGTCGCTGCTTCTCTATTTAGAGTCCCATAGTTAGAATCCCATAGTCCACTCATGCTGCTCTCCCTTGATGGTCCTAGAGTCCTCTGTTTCTGGAATGTAAGATTAATTACTCCTCCCTTTATGTTACAAAACTTCTACTTTTATAGTTGTGACAATCACAATTAGTTGTGATAACGATTACTCACTATTGAATCAAAAGAATCCTATCCCCATCTCCTTTCACCAGACCTGTCTAAACAAGAAGAAAACTATTCAGTGGGGACTCTATCTTCCCCTGCACAGTCTTAAACCAAACTCCCTCTTGAAAACTTGAAAGCCAGTCACTTCATGCCTTTATAGCCACCTCCCCTCCTTTTAGGTAGCCAATGTCTAAGTTGACTGTCCCTATCAACCCTGTGTACAGAGGGGATAGAATTGATACTTGATGTGAAGACTCCTTTCCTCTCAGTTGGTATTTTGAGCTACTACATCCATAACTTTAAGGAGCTCTGGTAGCATAGTGGCTATGAATCGGGCTGCTAATCTCACAGTCAGCAGTTCGAAACTACCAGCTGTTCCACGGGAGAAAGATGAGACTTTCTGAGCCTGTAAAGATTTACAGCCTTGGAAACCTTATGCAGGGTTGCTATGAGTCAGAACCAACTCCACGGTACATAACAACAACATCCATAACTTCATGTCAAGTTCATCAAATTGTAGCAAGTTACACTTGCTTCCTTCATCAAATTTCCTTGGTCCATCAAGCCATCAAAGCTAGGTTAAATGGGTACTATCTGATAGTTTGGACATTCTTGTGTGTCTCCCTTCACTTCATATCAGTTGGACGCTTCACTCTCTGCTCTAGCCCTCCATGGTTAGGTTAATGTCCATTGACTGAGGAGTTCCCAAGTCTCCACAAACCTTGGACCAAGCAGCCGTTCCTCTTCTCTGTCTCATCACGAGGTCGACAGGAGTTTATGGAACATGGTCAAACTCAGTCCTTATCTTCATTGCTGCCTTTTCCCCAGTTATACTCACAAGTAGACCAACATTGTCACCATCAAGCTTACATGTCTGCTTTTGTGATCCCTTTGAGTTTCAGCCTTTGTGGGGGGGTTGTCCTGCAGGGATTTGATGGCTCCCTGGTGAATAGCTTACTTATTCTTATAATAATCAAACAGACTGCCATTTTTCATTTTGTTTTTACTTGCTGGTCTTTCTTTCAGGAAGTATCTTCCATTCCTCTAGCCACTCTGGGTTGGTCTGCATGTCCTTTCAAGTGGGAATATCCCACCTCAGAAAAATCTGAATGGAGCTCAGGATTCCACCTAAGATCTTATATACTACAAGGGCTCCACAAGATGCCTGTTTCACTGGGCAAGTTCTAGAACCCCCTTTAGGTATTCCAATCATTTATAGGCTGAAGATGGGCTTACAAGCTTTCTGTAGTAATGTTTCCTGATATTCCTTTCTATCCCACACAAGTATCTCTTTCACAATAGTAGATAAGGGAAACCTAATTGTTTCTTTATAAACTTATTTACCTCTATACATTTCTTGAAGTTGCATACTAACCTAGTTCAATTTAAGAATTGAACTTAGTTCAATTTAAGAATGAGTAATTTTGTTATGTGAATTCTTTGTTGTTGTTGTTAGGTGCCATCAAGTTGCACCGACTCGTAGTGAGCCTATATACAACTGAATGAAACACTGCCTGATCCTGGGCCAACCTCACAATTGTTGCCACGCTTGAGCCCATTGATGCTGCCATTTAGCCAATCCATCTCGCTGGAGGTCTTCCTCTTTTGCTCTAACCCTCCACCTTACAAAACACAATATCCTTCTCCAGCAACTGGTCCCTCCTGACAATATGTCCGAAGTATGAGAGACAAAGTTTGGCCATCCT
>NW_006408578.1:15914744-15934684 GCF_000296735.1 Chrysochloris asiatica
AGGTTGTATCATCTGCATATCGCAGGTTGTTAATGAGTCTTCCTCCAATCTTTATGCCACGTTTATCTTCACATAACCCAGCTTCTCGGATTATTTGCTCAGCATACAGATTGAACAAGTATGGTGAAAGACTACAACCCTGTCACACACCTTTCTTAATTTTAAACCATTCAGTATTCCCATGGTCTGTGCAAACAACTGCCTCTTGATCCATGTACAGATTCCTCATGAGCACAATTAAGTATTCAGGAATACTCATACTTCTCAATGTTGTCCATAACTTGTCATGATCCACACAATCGAAAGCCTTTGTATACTCAATAAAGCACAGGTAAACATCTTTCTGATATTCTCTGCTTTCAGCCAAGATCCATCGGACATCAGCAACAATATCCCTAGTTCCACAACCTCTTCTGGATCTTGCGTGAGTCTCTGGAAGTTCTCTGTCAATGTATGCTTGCAGCCATTTCTGTTTTACCTTTAGCAAAACTTTACTCACATGAGATATCAAAGAAAGTGTTTAAAAGAAACAATGTTGTTGTTGTTATTGTGTGCCATTGAGTTGATTCTAACTCATAGTGGCCCTGAATAGGGTTTCCAATGAGCAACTGGTGAGTTTGAACTGCTGACCTTGTGATTCACAGTCCAGTGCTTATCCTACAGTGCTACACCAAAGTCCCCAAACAATAATCATTGTCACTAAACAAATTTTGCAAAGTTGTCTTCAAGCTTTCTCTGACTCATGATTACCCTATGTGTGCACACAAAGTTGAATTGTGCTTCATAAAGTTTTCAGAAGATTAAAATGCCATTTTTTGAAGAGGTCTCTGAGTAGACTCAAATCACAAACCGTTCAGTTTAGGAGCCAAAAATATTAAGCCAGGACGTCCTGTCATTTAACCATTGTTGTGGTTAAGTGCCTTCAAGTCGACTCTGACTCATAGCAGTCCTGTATAGTGTTTACAATGAACAGCTCGTAAGTTTAGTGAGTTTGAACTACTGACCTTGCAGTCTAATGCTTATCCTACAATGCCACACCAGGGCTCTGTCTTTTAACTAGCAATGCCTATATGCCAGGCACTGTTCTAAAAGTTCAGTCTTGTCTAATTTAATCCTTCCAATGAACTCTATGAAATCAGTATTGTTATCCCCACTTTATAGGTGATTAAACTAAGTCATCAATATGTTAATTTAAATAATTCACCCAAGAATAGAGTAGAGTTCAAGTAATTCATCTCCAGAGTCTTGGATAGTACTTAATACTACCTCAGTAAAGATTGGTTCAATCAGAATGAAACATAAAATTAAAAATTCACTTATCAATCCTAAATAACAAAGTAGACAAAATAATAAGCAAAGAATTAAAATCGACCAAGATAAACAAATTTCTCAGCCCAGACAGGCTCGCTGCAGTATAAACCCATCATCTTTAGAAGGCATCTCTTCTCCTTGAAGCTGTATTTTTCTCACATCTCTATAGAGTAGCTCCCTTCTGGAGAAGCCTAAGGCAAACCTTTCTCTAAGCCTTCCAAGGCTCTTTCTTGTCTGGTATAATTTTTCATAATCCAACTGTTAATGATTCAACTCTGCAAAACTAAGTTAAGTGTAGCTGATTCACTTAAAACAAGAATTCAAGTCAAATTGACTTTTTCCCCACACATTCTTAATATTTAATAATTATGAACAAAAGGTAGGTTTTTGGGTCAGAACAGGCATAAATAAGAAAACAGGCATGTTGATTGAGAGGCATAGTTGAAAGATTACTGAATACTTCCCATCTGCTCAGTGTTGTTTTTTTAACTGCTGTTTAGTCAGACCCTGACTCAAAGGAAGCCCATACACAATGGAATGAAATCCATCTGAATCTAAAAGCTCTAAGGCAGGTGTGGGGAACCCTTTTTCTGCCAGAATTTATAACATAATTACTGGACCATACAAAATTATCAAATTAAAAATCAACCTCCTATATTTGGTCAAACATTTAATTAACTCACTCCTTATGTCATAGTGCTTACGAATCGGGCTGTGAACCACAAGGTCAGCAGTTCGAAACTACCAGCTGTTCCATGGGAGAAAGATCAGGCTTTCTGCTCCTGTAAAGATTTACAGCCTTGGAAACCCTGTACAGGGTCTCTATGAGTTGGAACCGACTCTACGGCACATAACAACAACAACAATGTGATGACTGGAACTGCAGTTGCCATTACAGGTCAGAGCCAATGGCTTCACAGGCCTTATATGGCCCATGGATTGGATGTTCCCCATCCCTGTTCTTAAGGAAACCTGTCAGAATCATAGCAAAATGCAAGCCTCTACTGTGGCACTGCAGGATAAAGCACTGGACTGCAAGTTCAGTTTGAACCACAAGGTCAGTGGTTCAAACTCACCAGCTGCCCCTTGAAAACCCTATACAAGGTCATTATGAGTCAGAACTGATTTGACAACACTTAACAACAACAACAACTGACAGGCATGTGATTGGGAACCAAATCCAGGTCTCTCACATAAAAGTAAAGAACTCTAGCTCTGTACCACCACTACCCACCACTCATCTGTTAGTTTGTTGTACTGTGGTGGCTTGTATTGTTATGATATCAGAAACTATACCACCAGCAGGTACCAGCAGGATCACCCATGTTGGTAGGGTTCAGCAGAGCTTCCAGACTAAGACAGATTAAGCTGTCTACTTAAAAATTTGACCACCAAAAATCTTGTGAATAGCAGCAAAACTTTATCTGATATAGTTCTGAAGACAAGTCACTCAGGTTATTGTTGTCACGTGCCGACGAGTCAATTCCAACCCATACTCCAAGGAGCAAGCTGGTAGGTTTGAACTGCCGACCTTGTGGTTCACAATCCAGTACTGATACTACAGTGCACCACACCAGAAGTCTGAAACCACTCAAGTCAGTAGGTACTAAATATATGACAAGGGAAGAGCTGCTTAATCAAAGTAGAGTTAGCCTTAATAACATGGATGGAACAAAACTTCTGTGTCCTTCATTTGCTGATGTGGCGTGACTCCAAATGAGTAGAAACAGCTACAAAAATTCATTAATAACCAGAATATGAAATGTATGAAATATAAATCTAGGAGTATTAACAGTTGTAAAACATGAAATGGAATCCATAAAGATTGATATCAGGCATTAGTAGGCTGAAAGTGTCTGGTCATTTAAAATCAGACCATCATATAGTCTACTATGCCAGAAATTACAAATAGGATTGAGGCAGAAAGAGGTGGGCTTGATGATGGATTAGGGAGAGGCCCCGTGCAGAGTTTTACCAGTAATAACACAGAATACTGGATGAAACAGGTTTAGTGAATGGTCCTAGAACTCTGAACTACATATAATGAAATATTTAGAAGGATCGAAGGCTTACTGCAAGTGGGATTTGTAGCAGAAGCAAGAAAAGCGGTGTTTTCTGATCTGTGACTGCTGGCAGATCCCAGAGCAGCCATCTTGAGCAGTATGGAGTGAGTGCAGGATAAAGGGAGCACTCCCACTGAAGGGGTCTGGCAGATCAGAAGAGATAAAGGTGTAAACAAGTTTGGAGGGGTTCATTTCGCTTTCTTTCTCTGTGCACCTCCACTCTGGTGACTAGAGGTGGTGCCTGAATGAATGGATATCCCCCGACTCCCAGAGGGTTCTACTGCACATGCGCACAGATCTGCTTAGCAAAGACCACTGGGTGCAGGATCGAAAAAGGGGGACGAGTCAACAGGAACAGCTTAAAATGGGAGGGTCTTCCAAAACAACTCTGGTCAGCCTTGGGCTGTTTCTCACTCGGAGAAACACCTGAATGGGCTTAAGGAGAGGTAAGAGAGCGTGACAAAAAAAGGAAAGAGGCCAAAAATTAAAACCTGAATTATGTCTTAGGGAGCAACAATAACATGTTGAAATTCTAGGCGGCCTTGAAGTCAAGACACTGAAAAAAAGGGGTGTTAGAGTCTTACACAAATTTTGCTATGGATTTGTGTGTGTGTGTGGTAATTATAGACTTTAGTGTCCAATCTGATTTTTGTTTTGGTTTGGTTTTGCTTTGGTTCCCTTTTTACCTTGCAGAGGGGAGCTCTTTCTCTCCCTAAGTTACCCAGTAAGAAACAGCAATTGCAGTCATATAGCCAAGTTACAATCACACCCTATAAAATCCCACCATCTGGGCAAGAGCCAATACCAGCTGCTATACACTAGATAGCAAGCCAACACTTGCTAAAATTCATCTGATTTGAGTAATAAGAAAAGTGAAAAGGGAAGCCCATCTCCTGATCACACCTACCAGGTGGCACTCAGAAAGTTTAAAAATACACCAACATACATTCATCTAATTATTGAAAATACATCTAATTATTGAAAATGCCCCCCAAAAAAACACAACAGAAAACAATTCATTCCCAGGATGACTGGGGAGCTATCCATACTAATCTAGTGCCTGGATGCAGGTGAGCCCAGCTCCAGTCCTGCAGAGCCAGCCCTGGCCAGTCCAGAACTAGCTCTAACTAGGAGAAGCAACTGAACTGACGTGGGGGTGAGGGGAAGAAAGTGGGGAAAGAGAAAGTTGGTAGGTGATCTGTGCCAACTGGTCAGACATGATGCAGCCATCATAAATGTTCTCAGGAGGTTTTGAAGACAGAAGGTTGTTGGTGGTGCAGAGGTATACCACTTATTGGCAAGGAGAAAGGTGCAGATTTGTTTTTTGTACCTCATATTACCTAGTAACACAGATGTGGCCAGCCGCAACCGACATACACTCCCAGCCAAATCAAGAAAACAATATCATTTACAATAGCCACCCAAAAGATGAAATACTTAGGAATAAATCTAGCCAGAGAAACAAAAGACCTGTACTAAGAAAACTACAAAATACTACTACAAGATACCAAAAGAGATTTACAAAACTGGAAGAATATACCATACTCAAATATACCCAAAGCAGTCTGTGGATAGAATACAATCCCAATCCAGATTTCAATGTCATTCTTTAAAGAGATGGAAAAACTGATCACTAACTATAAGAAAAAGGAAAGATACCTCAGATAAGCAAAGCATTACTTAAGAAGAAGAACAAAGGTGGAGGCCTCTCACTCCCTGATCTCAAAATCTACTACAGAGCTACAGTGGCAAAAAAACAATCAAGTATAGGTACAATGATAGATACACACAGTGGAATTCTACACAACACTGAAGAATAACAGCAAGTCTTTAAAACAGTTCATAACATGGATAAATCTGGAGGACATGATGCAGAGTGAAATCAGTCAACCACAAAAGGAAACATATTGTATGAGAAAAATATTATAAAAACTCAAGAAAATGTGGTGAGACCTGGGGACACCTAAGCCCATAAAAAAGGACATAGCCACAGAGGGCTAGAACTGAGAGTGAAGCATCCAGCTGATATGAAGTGAGGGGAGACACAAGAACACCCAAACTTGCAGAGAGTACCCATTCGACCTAACCTTGATGGCTTGATAATCAGAACTCGACTAAAAGAAGATGAAAAAAAATTTTTTGATAAAGGCAATGAGTGTAAATTGCTATAATTTGATGAACTTGACCTATACTCATGGAGGTAGTAGCTCAAAATACCAACGAAGAGGGAAGAAGTCTTCACATCAAGTATCAATGCTATCCCTCTGTCCTCTGTACACAGGGTAGATAAGGATGGGCAGCTTAGACAATGGCTACCTAAAATGAGGGGGCAATAAAGGCACAAAGTGACTGGCTTACAAGATCTCAAGAGGGAGTTTAGTTTAAGAGTGTGTGGGGAAAGATAGAGTTCTTACTGAATAGTTTTCATCTTGTCTAGATGGGTCTAGTAAAAAAAGATGGGGATAAGATTCTTATGATTAAACAGGGAATAATTGCTATTAGGACTGATTGTGAATGTTGCAAATGTAAAGGTAGACATTTTACAACAAAAGGAAGGGAGTGGTTGATCTTACAGTCCAGAAACAGAGGACCCTAGGATCATCAAGGGAGAAGAGCATGAACGGAATTCAAGACCTTATCCAGAGAAGCAGCGACACCAGAGATGGAGGCAGAGATGAGGACATGGAGAGAGGACTCTAGGACAGCTGAGGACTCTAGACTCATGGAAAGAGCGGGACTGAGAGCTAGTGGCCAGGAGGCAGATTTGCAGAATATGCCCTTTGGTGACTTAAATTATTATATATGCCTGAGTGTTTTAACTAAACAAAAAAAGAAAGAACTAAAATGAATAGAGAAATACTGTTAACTGATGGTACCTAGAGGGGATTATAACCATTGTAATGAAACAAAGTGTATGATTTGTTGAATGTAGAACTGATGATCTGCCCTGTAAACTTTCTCTCAATTCACAATTAAAACTTAAAAAAAAAAAAAAAAATTCAAGAAAAAATTTTCACACTAGAAGAAATATTCTTTGATGGTTACCAGGGATGGAGGAAAAGGGAGAGTAATTCATTGACTAGAGAGCAAACACATGTTACTTTGGGTGACAGGGATGGTGATATACAAGAAAAGAAATATTGGCAGAAGAATGATGAAGACAGGTGAAGACACAGGAAGGTTTGCAAGGAGATAGCGGTAAGTATTGTTGTATACACAACCCTAGAAAACAGTGTTCTCCGGGTAGATACATAGACAGATACACAGGCTGAATTGGTGTGCAAAGGATATGGAGAGTGTTATTTTTGTTGTTGTTAAGTTCCATTGAGTTGGTACAGATTCATAGTAATCCTATGCCCAACAGAATTAAAAACTGCCCAGTTTGCACCAACCTCACAATTGTAACTACATTTGAGCCCATTGTTGTTGCCACTGTGCCAATCAATCTTACCGAGGATCTTCCTCTTTTTTCTGGCCCTCCATTTTATCACACATGATATCTTTCTCCAAGGACTGATCCCTCCTAACTGATCCCTTCAAAGTATGGCTTCCAGAGAGCATCTGTCTGTACTTCCTCCAACACAGATTTGTTAGTTCTTTTGGCAGTCCATGGGACTTTTAATATTCTCCGCCAACACCATAGCTCAAATGAATCAATTCTTGTATGGTCTTCCTTATTCACTGTCCAAATTTTGCATGCATATGAGGCTATTGAAAATACCATGGCTTGGGTCAGGTGCACCTTAGCTCTCAAACTGAGATCTTGTGCAGCAGATTTGCCTAATGCAATAGGTCCTTTGATTTCTTTACAGCTGCTCCCATGAGTGTTGATGGTTGATGTAACTGTGATGTCGGAGAAATGATATCAAGCAGAGAACACCAGAAAGATGCTTACTTGTGTTCTATTGATTATGTAAATTTTATTACATGTGGATCATTAAAAATTATGCTAAATACTGTCAAGAATAGTAATTCCAGAACACTTAATGGTGCTCATACAAAACCTGTATGAAGGGGCAGTTGTTTGAACAGAACAAGGAGACACTACATGGATTACAATCAGAAAATGTGTGAGTCAGGTTGTATCCTTTCACTTTACTTATTCAATCAAATAATCCAAGAAACTGGACTATATTAAGAAGAATACAGCAACAGGATTGGAGGATGACTCATTAACAACCAATAATATGCAGATGACACAGCCTTGCTTCCCGAAAGCAAAGAAGACTTGAAGTACTTATTGACAAAGATCAAAGGCCTTCAGTATGGATTACACCTCAACATAAAGTCAAGAAAAATCTTCACAACTGGACCAATAAGTAACTCATGATAAGTGAAGAACAGATTGACGGTATCAAAGATTTCATTTTAATTGGATCCACAGTCAACTCTCATGGAAGCAGCAATTAAGAAATCAAATGATCCATCACAATGGGTAAGTCTGCTGCAAATAATTTCCTTAAAGTGTTAAAACAAAGATGAAGAGTAAAGTGTGCCTGACCCAAACCATGGTATTTTCAATTCCCTCATATGCATGAGAAAGCTGTACAATAAAAGACTGAAGTATTGATGCCTTGGAATTAAGATGTTTGTGAAGAGTATTCAATATACCGCAGAACAAATCTGTCTTCTAAGAAGTACTGCCAGAATGCTCCTTAGAAGCATTAAGAATGGTGAGACTTTGTCTCATGTACTTTGTACGTGTTATCAGAAGGGACCAGTCTCTGGAAAAGGGAATCATGCTTGGTAAAGTAGAGGGTCAGTGAAAAAGAGGAAGACACTCAATTACATAAATTGAAACAGTGGCTGCTACAATGTACTTAAATAGCAGCAATTGGGAGGGTGGAATAGGACCAGGCAGTGTTTTGTTTTGAGTTGTATATGGGATTCTTGAGTTAGAATGGGCCCCATGGCACCTAATAGCATAAAAGTAACCACTGTTGAAATGGTCTTAACATGGTGATGGTAGTGATGTGCTGTATAGTCAATTCTGACTCACAAACACCCTGTATAGAGTTTCTGAGGCTATAAATCTTATAGGGAGCCTCTTCTTTCCCCTTTGGAGCAGTTGGTAGATTCGAACTGCTGGCCTTGTGGTTAGCAACCCAACGTGTTACCCACGATGCTATGTGGGCTCTTTCATGGACTTAACATGGGATTGACAAAAGAAAACTAGGACAAGGTCACTGTCTTGCAATAATATGTGACATTGTTAGGAAAACAAGTGGCATCCACAAGCTATTGTTACAAACAAAAGAAGATAATAAATGCTAACAGTAAAGTTGAATATTCCCATTAACAGATGACAAAAATGTGGCTGGATGACAGAAGATTTGAGTGGTTCATAATATCTGGTTGAACAAATATACACAGGGGTCGATTAGTGAACAATGGCCAACATACAGTGAAATCTCTGTTGAGTCTCCTCACCCCAGTCTTGCCCAACATTTTCATAAATGATTTGGATAAGAAGATGGACAGTGTAATTGATCTAATCTGTGTTTTTGTGAAACTGGCATTAATGCATTGAGTAACTGTCAGAATCCCAATGCCTACATGTTGTTTAAATCTGTCAAGGGTTTAGTGAGTTCAGATAAAAGGAAGAGCCACCACTGCTCTTACCACACCTGCACTGGTCCTACTAGGGCAACATATCCAAAGCAGAATTTTAAAGAACTAGAGCAAGTCCTGAAAGAGTAACCAGTATAATGTGACCTAAATCCAGAATTACTAAAGGGATATATGCAATCTAACATTGAGAAAGCTTAGGCCATGAAAGTCATTTCCATATATTTAAAAGAATATACATGAAATAAGAAGGAGCTCTGGTGGTGTAGTGGTTATGAATCAGGCTGCTAACCTCAAGGTTGGCAGTTCAAAACTACCAGCTGTTCCATGAGAGAAAGATGAGGCTTTCTGCTCCCATAAAGATTTACAGCCTCGGAAACCCTGTACAGGGTCGCTATGCGTCAGAACCAACTCCACGGTACTTAACAACAACAACAACAACAACATGAAATACAGTTTCAACAAATTCTGTCATTCCACAAATCTGAACTAAGACAAGACACAAGTTTGACTTTATAGTCTGAGCTGTCCAAGTGGAACCAAGAAAAGTATTTGTTTAGTATCTACCCAGTGCCAGGAACTATGCTTAGGATTTTGCCTCATCCTTTCAACCACAATTAAGGTATGTATTTTTATTCTATTTAGCATATTGTTCTATTTATCTTTCACTGAACAAATGAACTGCTACAAAATTTAGTTGTTGTTGTTAAGTGCCATCGAGTCAGTTCCGACCCATAGCGACCCTACACAGGGTTTCCGAGGTTGTAAATCTTTACAGGAGTAGAAAGCCTCATCTTTCTCCCACGGAGCAGCTGGTAGTTTCAAACCACTGACCTTAAGGTTCACAGCCCGATTCATAACCTACAAAATTTAGTAGCTACTGAAAAAAAGTGGAGGGTGGGGGTAGATTTTAAAGGACAGCAGTTGCTTTTCTCACCGTGAGGAGGTTAGAAATTTAAACCAGGGCATGACTCTACGGGAGAGACTATTTTGCCAATAGCCTCAGAATTTCCATGTTATTCCTTGGTACCTGTCTTCTCCTTGTGTCTCTGTGTCTATTCTGCTCTTTTTACAACTTTGTTGTTGTTGTTAAGTGTCATAGAGTCAGTTCCAACTCATAGTGACCCTCTATAGGATTTCTGAAGAGCGGCTAGTGAGTTTGAACCACTGACCTTATGGTTGTTGTTATTATGTGATGTGGAGTCGGTTCCGACTCATAGCGACCCAGTACAGGGTTTCCGAGGCTGTAAATCTTTACGGGAACAGAAACCCTAATCTTTCTCTGGAGGAACAGCTAGTAGTTTTGAACTGCTGACCGTGAGATTAGCAGCCCAATTCATAACCACTACGCTACCAGATTGTTATTGCTGTCGTTAAGTGCCATCAAGTTGGTTCCAACTCATATCGATCCTGTGTAGGGTTTCCAAGGAGCGGCTGCTGGGTTTGAACTGCCAATCCATAGTTAATCGTCCAGGGCTTATCCTACAGCACCACACCAGGACTCTTGTGGTTAGCAGGCCAGTGCTTATCCTATAGTGCTACACTTTTTATAACTAAGAAGTGATTAAATCTATGGCTGCTTCTGAGTGGTCACAGCCTTGACAATCCTATGGAGAGTTCTACTCTGCACATCAGGGGTTACCACAGACTGAATCAACTCAATGACAACTCCCAACAACTACTGCTTGAGTATGACCTCACTGATATAATGACCCTTATTTTCCAACAGGATCTTATCCATAGGGACATGGCCAGAACTTCAGTACATAATTTGGGAAGACATTATTCAACCCATAAGGAATGCTGGTAGTATAGTGCTTATGAGTCAGGCTGCTAATCTCAAGGTCAGAAGTTCAAAACAACCAGCTGCTCTGAGGGAGAAAGATGAGGCTTTCTGCTCCTGTAAAGATTTACAGTCTTGGAAACCCTGTATAGGGTTGCTATGAGTCTTAACTGACTTGAAAACACATTAACAGTAACAAAAGAATAATTCAACCAATTCAAACCATGGCATCTTGGTGTAGTGCTATAGGATAAGCACTGGAATGGCTAACTACAGATTGGAGGTTCAAACCCACTCTTTAGAAACTCCATACAGCGTCACAATGAGTCAGAATTGACTCAACAGCACATAACAACAATCAGCTCATAAGACTATGTGTACATGGATTCATGGGTCTCAGCCTAGTTAGTTAGCTTCAGCCCTTTCTCTCCAAATGCACCTGCATGTCTCCAATTGAATTTCACAGCAGCATCTCAAACTTAGTAGGAACAGTTGTGAATTCTGAACTCATCCTGGATCTCCTCAGCATTACCTAACACCCCCACCAAGTCAAACTAGTGCAAATCCAAAAGGAGTAACTTTGGCTTGCTTTCCACCCACTTCCTGTGTCCACTCAGTTGCCTAGTCCTATGGATTTGCATACACCACCACCCATGAGGCTGCTCACAGATGTAGCTATGCCTGCTTGAATCCCTGCCCACCATTCGTCCCCAGGCTCCCGAATTCCAAGCACTTGCTGCTCTCCTTCCCAGAATGCTTATCTGCCAAATACTCCCAGGACACTCCCCCCACTTCCTTCAAGGCCCTGCTCAGATATCTTCTCCTCAGAGACACTGTTGTTGCTGTTGTGAGGTGTCATTGAGTTGATTCAGAATCATAGTGCTCCTTTGTACAACAGAACAAAACACTGCCTGGTCCTGAGACATCTTCACAATCATTGTTACACTTGAGCTCATTGTGCCATTCCATCTCATTGGGGTCTTCCTCTTTTTCACTGACCCTCCACTTTCCCCAGCTGATGTCCTTCTCCAGGAACTGGTCCCTCCTGATAATGCACCAGAAAAACTACCATAGCATGTCCCAGCCTCCCTCTCCATTCCTTTCACCTGGTTTTATCCTTCTTTGTCATGTTTATTTCCTAAGATTGCATTTGTTTGCTGGTGCACTTACTGTCTCTCTTCCAATAGAAATAAAATCAAATTATATCTCAATGGAAAAATAGAAATCTACTTCCATAGATTTATAATGCCAGCCACATAAGTAATTTCATATTTTCTCATAGCCACATTTAAAAAGGTAAAAGGAAACAAGTGACACTAATTTCTGTGACATATTTTACTTAACCCAGGATATCCAAAATATTATCATTTCACCATGTAATAAATAAAAAATTATTAATGAGACAGTTTATATTTTGACAGGGACTATCTCTTTGACACATCCAACGTGTCGCATCCTGACATTCCAAGGGTTCAGCAGCCACGTGTGAAAGTTAGGATACTGGACATCAGTAGACCTCTAGAATGTAAGCTCCAGAGGGCAAGGATATGCTCACCTCCCTGTTCTCAATGCCTTCAGCAGTGCCTTGTACTTGACAAATATTTAGAACATGCATGGACGCATGAATAAAATAATCAAGTTCATCGCTTGTTGTGATTTCTCCGTCCCACACTAACCCAACTCCTCTTCACCACACATCTGGAGTGCAGCAGGGCCTCTGTCCTATCAGGATCTGCAGGTGTGGTGAGGAGTCATTCCTTGTGAGCTGGGATGTTTCACCCTACTCACCTGCATCTGTGGCTCAGCAGGAGTCCTGGCTGTGTGTCTGTGTCTGTTGGCTTAAACTGCAATTGAGAGATGAGAGGTGCTTGAGAAAGAGTCTGGACTGGTGACCCTGGGGATCTTAGATGGATGGGACAGAGGCCCTGCTGCACTCCAGATGTGAGGTGAAGAGGAATTGGGCGAGTGTGGGACTGAGGAATCACAACAAGGGATAAACTTGTGAGGTCAGACAGTCCTCTGACCTGGATTTTTTTATTTGATGGTGAGGATGTTGGAAGTCAGTGTTCCTTAACCTGTTACACTGAAGACCTTCAGACTCTGCCTTAACTGGTACAGTGGGAGTGCAGCTTTGCAAATGCTTAGCTATAGGATTTCTATAGCATTTTTTCTGTGAACCTTTATCCCACAAGAATGATTGAATCATTTAAATGCCACAGTGCATGGGAGGATTCTGAATATTATAAACATTGTATGTGCCTCATAAATTATTCTACTGAAAATACTTTATTCTCGTGGTCATTCCCTTTATTCTTACATAATATAAATGTAGCTAGCAAGATTTTAAAACTTTTTTTTTTCCTAGAAACAAATATGTTTGACAGTTTAATTTTCATCCATAAGTACATTGTCAACATAAGGTGGGTTTCATAAACAGGACTGCCTCTTAGGTGATAAACATTGTCTCCAGGTCTGCTTTCCAGTGTGGCGACTTTCCAATAATGCTCTGCTTGAAATTTCAGATGAATATTTGTTGTGTGGGAATATAGACATTTCTAGAAAATTCCTAAAATATCTTTTTAGCCTAGCTCCCCTGGGGACATTTCATAGATTTCATCTCTGTAGCTGCTTTCTGTACAGCTAGCTTTGCACATGAGAGTAACTCTAGTAAAGATCTGGGTTCTTCTCCTTCCTAGCCACAAGGAACTGTTATCCTTATTCTTGGAATTACAGAGGAGGTTATCAATGCTGTGCTTTCCGTCACAATCATCCCAATGATCATCCCCTTCCTCCATGATATATGATGGGCATCCTGACAACATACATTGCTGAACAGATAAGTGTGGCAAGTGGGAACTCCTCAGATTCACCAGGGAACTTTGTAGGCTGATAGAGTTTCCAGTTGATGACATTTGAATTTCAGAAAAACAATGAATATAAACATATATATATATATGTTGTTGTTATGTGCCTTCGAGTTGATTCTGACCCATAGCAACGCTATATAGGGTTTCCAAGGAGCAGCTGGTGAGCCACACCAGGACTCTCTCTCTGTATATATGTGTGTGTGTGTATATATATATATATATATATATCCCATGTAATATTTGTGACATACTTATGCTAAAACATTATCTGTTTATATAAAATTCTAATTTGAGTGTCATATATTTTTTTATTTGCTAAATCTGGCACACCCAAATCCACTGAGGCGTGCATGATTACTGTTTTTTACTCCAGGGACTGGTGAGGACAAGGAAATGGGCCTCACAGAGAACCTGCTTTGGACCTCAGGGGAGCCTTGGCAGGGCATGATGGAAAATATCTGGCCCATTTTGAACTCCTCATGAAATTCACATGTGTCTGGATGAAGCTGAATAGCAGGTATAAAAGTCAAGAATGTTTCAGACCTCACTGAGGCTGGTATAACTATTAAGGTTCTAGAATGATACATTCTAGTTTTTTAGGTCACCTGTGTGACCTTTTATGTCAAATTCTATTTTGGAAAATAGTTAAATTTGGACAAGGAATGGTCTTACCTCTCAATTGTAGTGTAAAGAAGTAGTATCTGGAGGGTCTTTAAATATCAAGCTATCAGTGTAGCATCTGAAGGAGCTCTGGTAGCGTAGTGGTTATGAATTGGGCTGCAAACCTTAAGGTGAGCAGTTCAAAACTACCAGCTGTTCCACAGGAGAAAGATAAGGCTTTCTGCTCCCATAAAGATTTACAGCCTCGGAAACCCTGTGCAGGGTCGCTATGAGTCAGCACCGACTCCACGGCACGTAACCACCCCCACCAGTAAAGAACGTTTGTGAGGTTGTTACCTTCCTCCACTGACTATTCCTAAGAGAAACAGGAACCAGGTTATCTTCTTCATGCCATCCTGTACTTAAACACTGAATAATTCCTGGGTAAGTATCATTTTAGAAATTCATCTGGTTATTTAAAAAAATCAAGCCAAGTAGAAAATATCTAAATACTCACTTTGTATCACATTATGTGTAGGGTCCACACATGGGATAATTATAGGATAAGCACTAGACCACAAGGTCGGTTTGAACCGAAAGTTTGGCAGTTTGAACCCACCAGCCACTCCTTGGAAATCCTATACAAGGTTTCAGTGAGTCGGAATCAACTCGACAGCACTTAACAACAACAACATACTATAATAATTTACATATGACTCATTACATCTGTTTTTGTTTTGTTAAAGGATTTGGCATGGTTTTATCTGTATATTTTATGGTGTCAAGCAGAGTTGACAGTTTTGTTCATCAAAGCTGCTTGTGGAAGGTGGCAGAGCTTAAGTTGGGCTTCTGGGATGAGCCAGCTGAAACTTTCCCCCAAAACCCAGGTCATTGCTGGGGTCAGCCCACTTCCTGTTTCCATATATTTTTTATTAGTTAGAAAGGTTCTGCCTGGGCTCCTCTCTACATCAGCTTTTCTAAGTAGTTTCTGTAAATCTATCTGGCTTTTACCAGGAGTTATTAAGATACTTGTAACCCGAGTTGATAATATTTTGGAGTTAGGTTTCAGGGTGACCCCCTGCAGGTCAGAGAGGGTAACAAGGGGATACTGTGCCTTCAGAAATGGTGCAAGCTTCTTCCTTTCATCAAAACTTTGTGCCTTCTTTAATTTCAGTCAGTCGATCTTTAACTGTAATCTGCACAGGTCCATCTCTTTTGATTGTTTTAGCCTGAAGTGATTTTTTGGGGATCAACTTTTCTGAGAAGCAAAGGTGTTCTGGGTGGTAGGGGAGGAGGGAGAGGAGGAGGTGGAGATGGAGGTGATGAAGGTGGTGATGGAGGAGGAGGAGGAAGATCAATGGCTGGTTAAGGCAGTGTGCAATGAACTACAGTGAGGGATTCTCCAGGGGCACGAGCTCACAGGTAGGCTCATTTGTAAGATTACCACTCGAGTGACATGTTTAACAAGAAGAATTTTCCAAGAAGGTTTTACTGCTTCCTGGAGTTTGCAGAATTCACTTTCCAAAATGCAAAACTGTTATTTTAAACTGTGGCATGCTTGACAACAGGTACAGGATGGAAAAAATGGTATCTTTCAAAAAAAAAACAGGGCTATGCAGTTCTATTCCCAGCTATATATTTGTCCAAAGTTTTACTGCATCTTTAACATTGAGAAAACTGAAGCTCTACGTTGACCTGAGCTGAAGTCTGCTATTGCATGTATCTGTTGGAGGAATAGTCACTCTTTCTGGTGACTGTAGGAGAATAGCTGTTGTTCTTAGGTGCCATAGAGTCAGTACCGACTCAAAGCAACCCTATGCACACTGCCCAGTCTTGGATCAACCTCATAATTTTTGTTACTCCTGAGCTCATTTCTACAATCGCCATGCCAGACCATCTACTGGGGGTTTTCCTCTTTTTCTCTGACCCTCCACTTTACCAAACATGATATCCTTCTCTAGGGATGGCCCCTCCTGATAATATGCTCGAAGTATGAGAGACAAAGTCTGGTCATCCTGGCTTCCAAGAAGCATTCTGGCTGTACTTCTTCCAGCACAGAACTGTTTATTATTTTGGTAGTCCATAGTACTTTCAATAGTCTCCTCCAACACCATAACTCAAATACATCAATTCTTATACAGTCTTCTTTATTCACTGTCCAACTTTCGCATGCATATGAGATTATTAAAAACACCATGTCTTAGGTCAGGCACGCCTTAGTCCTCAGACACCTTTGCTATTCAACACTTTAAAGAGGTCTTGTTCAGTAGATTTGCCCAATGCAATATGGCGTTTAATTTCTTGACTGCTGCCTCCATGAGTGTTGATGGTGGATTCAAGAAAAATGAAGTCATTTCTCTATTTATATGGATGGTGTTTATTGGTCTAGTAGTGAGTATTTTTGTTTGCTTTACATTGAGATGCAACCCATACCTAAGGTTGTGGTCTTTGATCTTCATCAGTAAGTAAATGAAATCTTCACTTTCAGCAAGCAATTCATATGCATTTGTATCATCTGCATATTGCTAGTTGTTAATGAGTCTTCCTCCTAATCCTGATGCCATGTTTTTCTTCATGTAATCCAGCTTCTTGGATTATTTGCTCAGTATACAGATTGAAAGTGAGCTCTGGTAGCGTAGTGGTTACGAATCGGGCTGTGAGCCGCAAGGTCAGCAGTTCGAAACTACCAGCCGTTCCGCGGGAGAAAGATGAGGCTTTCTACTCCCGTAAAGATTTACACCCTTGGAAACCCTGTACAGGGTCGCTATGGGTCGGAACCGACTCGATGGCACTTAACAACAACAACAACATACAGATTGAATAAGTATGGTGAAAGAATAGAGCCCTGGTACACAACTTTTCTAATTTTAAAACCAATTGGTGTCCCCTTGTTCTGTTCGAACAACTGCCTCTTGATCTATGTATAGGTTTCCCATGAGCACAATTAAGGGTTCCAAAATGCTCACTCTTCACAATTTTGTCCATAGCTTGTCATGATCCACACAATGGAAAGACTTTGTGTACTCAATAAAGCATAAACATCTTTCTGGTATTCTCTGATAATTTAAATAATGGTGTTATTAAC
Organism: Chrysochloris asiatica; assembly: GCF_000296735.1. Classification (NCBI taxonomy): domain Eukaryota; kingdom Metazoa; phylum Chordata; class Mammalia; order Afrosoricida; family Chrysochloridae; genus Chrysochloris; species Chrysochloris asiatica. Next base: position 15,932,022 of record NW_006408578.1, read on the forward strand.
TGGTCTTCCTTGTAGGTGTATAAATATAATCCTATGACAAATGGTATCATACTTCAAGATAGATTTGGTAATGTTCTTTATGATAATTAATGTGATACCATTCTTGAATTTGATGTTCCCCCATAGTAACCAATATGATTATCAGATTTAAAATGGCCAGTACCAGTTTATTTTAGCTAACCACACTTATGATAAATTGGTCTTTATATATTTCATTTCTTTTTTGATGACTTCCAATTTTCCTAGGTTCATACTTTATATATTCCATTCCAATTATTTACGAATGTTTGCAGCTGCTGACCCTCATTTTAAGTTGTACTGCATCAGCAAATGTAGGCCCCCAAAGCTTTGCTCCATTCATATCATTATAGTCAACTGTACTTTGAGGAAACAGTCTTCCAACCTGAGGGGCTCATCTTCTGGTACTCTAGCTGACAATGTTCTACTACAATTCATAATGTTGTCATCTTCTGGAGCTATACCTGACAATGTTCAGCTACTACTTATACATTTGTCAGTGGCTAAACATTCCGAAGTGGTTTATCTCTCCTTCTTCCTAGTTTCTTTTAGTCTGGAAGATACACTGAAACCTGTACATCATAGGTTACACTGCTGCTATTTCAAATACCATCTAAACTTGTTGATCAGTTTGTCTGTCTCTTTAAAGAATGATGATGGACTCTGGATTGGGATTGCAGTATATCTGAAGACTGCTTTGGGTCTTGTTGCCATCAAGTTGGTTCCAACTCATAGGGACCCCACATAGGGTTTCCAAGGAGAGCCTTTGAATCGTTGACCTTGTGGTTGGCAGTTCACTATCTCTTTAAAGAATGATGATAAAATCTGGATTGAGATTGCATTATATTGTAGACTGCTTTGGGTAGTATTGACATTTCACAGTGTAAAGTCTTCCTATACATGATCATGGTTTATTCTCCCATTTACATATGTTCACTTTTGATTTCTTATAGTAATACCTTGTAATTTTCCTTGGAGTCTCTGTTTAAATTTATTCCTAAGAATTTCATCTTTTGAGTGGTTATTGTAAATTATATAGTTTTCTTGATTTCCTTTTCAGAGCTCTGTTTGTTAATGTAAAGGAACCCAACATATTGATGTATGTTGATTTTGCACTCTGTCACTTTGCTGAATCCTTTCAGTAATTTTCTTGTTGCATCTTAGATTTTCTACATCTATGATCGTATCATCTACCAGTTGCTCTGCAAGAGAAAGATGAAGCTTTCTGCTCCCATAAAGATTTACAGCCTCAGAAACCCTATACAAGGTTGCTATGAATAGTAACTGATTTGGTGGCACACAACCACCACCATCTGAAAGTAGATAGCATTTTACTTCTTCTTTACCAATGTGGATGCCTTTTTACTCCCTTTTTTGTCTTATTGCTCTGGCTAGGACTTCCAATACAAATTGAATAGGAATGATGATAAAGAACATCCTTTCTAATTCCCATTAAGAAAAGTAATGCTTTCCATTGAAAATAATGTTAGCAATTTGCTCTGTGTATATGTCCTTAATTATACTGATGGATTTTCCTTCTATTCATATTTTGCTGAGTGTTTCAATCAGGAATGGTTGTTGGATTTTGTCAAATATCTTTTCTACATCAATCTGTATAATCATGTGGTTTATTCCTTTGTTTTACTTATGTGGTGGGTTACATTGATTGTTTTTCTAATATTGATCCATCCTTGCATATTTGGTATGCATCCCACTGGATCATGATGACTAATTTTTTTTGATATGTTATTGGATGTTATTGGCTAGAATTTTGTTGAGAATGTTTGTATCTATGGCCATAAAGGATATTGGTCTATAATTTCTTTTTCAGCAATGTCTTTGCCTGGTTTTCATATCAGAGTTATGCTTGTATCATAAAATGAATTTGGGAGTCTTCCATCCTTTTCTATGTTCTGGAATAGTTTGAGAAGAATTGGTGTCAGTTCGATGAATATTTGATGATATTCACCAATGAAGCTGTCTGGGCTAGGCCTTTTTTTGTTGGTAGGCTTTTGTTTGTTTTTGTTTTGTTTTTACTCGTTCAATTTATTTTTTGTGATGGATCTGTTCAAATTTTCTACCTCAGGTTGTGTTGGTTTGGGTAGGTAAGTGTTTCTAGAAATTTGTCTATTTCTTCTCTAGGTTTTCAAATGTGTTGGCATGTAAGTCTTCATGGTATTCTGTTATTATCCTTTTTATTTTAGTTGGTACTGTGATGACATCACCTATTTCATTTCTAACAAGTATTATTTGTATTTTCTCCTACTTTTCCTTTGTTAAATTTATTAGTTGTTTATCAATTTTATCAATTTATTCAAACAACAATCTTCTAGTCTTGTTTATTCTTTCTATTATGCTTCTGTTTAATTTATTTCTGCTCTAATCTTTATAATTTCCTTTCTTCTGGTGACTAGGTATTTTTAGTTCTTCTTTTCTGATGTTTATCTTTATTGCTATAAATTGTTCTTTAAGCACTGTTTTTGCTGTGTCCCAAAGATTATGGTATGTTATGTTTTCATTTTTGTATGATTCAAGGAATTTTTAAATTTCATTTTATGTTTCTTCTATTTCCAAGTAGTTTTAAGTAGGATGTCATTTGGTTTCCATGTGTCCCTCTCTCCAGCCCAATCCCAATCTTCTCTCTC
>NW_006408578.1:15935634-15936775 GCF_000296735.1 Chrysochloris asiatica
TTTTATTTTTGCTTTAGAGTGGTAGCTTTGGTGTCTGCTTTTATATTGCTTCTGTTTTGGGTCCTTTTGATCACACTTATTTCCTGGAAGTTGGAGCTTTTTCTCCCTATGTTACTCAAGAAGAGAAAGCAAACTTGGCCATATAGTCAAGCTACAAGCATACCCTATAATATTCCACCATTGAGACAAGAGCCAATAACACTGCTAGGTATTACACGTGAAAAGGGAAGCCTAATTCAAGATCATATCCACCAGTAGACACTCAGTAAGCTTAACAACACAGCAACAAATATCCATTTAAGCATTAAAAACCCACCTACCTACTGAAAATGACAAAAACAAAAAACACGCAACAAAAGATCTCAAAACATGTTCCAAAACAGAAAAGAGTAACTGAGACAAATGAGCTGGAGACAGACAAATGCTTTCCAGAAAAGGAAGAGCAGGCTTTGGCTTTGTCTGAGAAGGAAATGATAAGGATGTATGGAAACAAATTCAAATACTCTGAAAAGCGGTGGAGGAAAATAAGGAAGAGGTCAGGAAAGTACTACAGGAGCAACCAAATAAGAGCAACACAGCATTGGAAACAATTCAAAACCTGCAAAAAGAGGTCCAGATGATTACTAATAAAATATCCAAAATGGACAATACACTGAAAGGGAAAAGGAGCAGAATTGAAGAGATGGGAGCCAGAACCAGTGAGCTGGAAGACAAATCTCTCAATACTGCTAAGATAGAAGAGCAAGCTGAAAAAAGGATTTAAAAAATCTGAAGAGAGTCTTAGATCCATGCTGGATAACATGAAGAGAAATAACTTAAGGATTTTGGCATTCCAAAACAGGAAGAATCACAGTAATCCACAGAGGAGATAGTTGAAGAGCTTCAGGAAGAAAATTTTTCTAACATCTTGAAATATGAGAAGATAAACATTCAAGAAGCAATACGTACCCCAGGAAGGATAGACCCCCACAAAAAAGTCACTAAGACATATAATAACCAGCTCTCCAAAACCAAAGATAAAGAGAGAATCCTAAAAGCAGCCAGGGAAAAGAGAAGTGTTACTTACAAAGACAAGTAAATCAGATTAAGCTCTGACTTCTCAGCAGAAACCATACAGGCAAATAGACAATGGAGAGATATA
>NW_006408578.1:15951321-15963596 GCF_000296735.1 Chrysochloris asiatica
GCTAGAAGAACAGAAGATACTTTGTGAAAGAAAGACCAGCACGAAAAATCAAAAACAATAATGGCGTCTGATTACTACTACAAGAACAAGAAAGCTAAAATTTGCCCAGGAGCCATCAAGGCAAGTGGTCAGGTTCCCTCAGAGCAAACCCCCTTCCAAGACCAAGACTCAAAGGGAATACACGAGCAGGCATGTGGTCTGGCTGGTGACCACGTTGGTCACCGATAAGGGTAAGAAGGGGAAAAACAGCAATGAAGTTGTGAGCTAAGTCCAACCACATTCAATAGACTCCTGTGAACTCAGGTGGAGACCTGGTTGGCCAGCAGTATGGCAAGACCCGGGGACTCCTGGACCCAGAGTCAATGACATGGCCACAGAGGACTAGAGTGGAGAGTGAAGCATCCAGCTGATACGAAGTGAGGGGAGCTGCACAAGAATACCCATACTTGCAGACAGTACCCACTTGCCCTGGCTTCAATGGCTGGAGGATCAGAACTCAACTAGATGAAAGTAGAGGGGGAAAAAAGAGTAACCTGCTACAATTTGATGAACTTTACCTATGCTTTATGGATGTAGTAGCTCAAAAACGGGAACATATAGTTATAGCGAGGATCACTCCCATCCCCTCAGTAGAGAAGGTTGATAGGATTGGGCAACTTAGACATTCGCTACCCAAAATGGGGGCACTACAAAGGCAAGACGTGACTGACCTACAAGCTTTCAAGAGGGAGCCTAGTTCCAGACAGGGCAGGGGAAGGTAGAATCTCCACTGAATATTTTCCAATCTGTTGGGACATGGCTAATGAAAGGAGATGGGGATAAGGCTCTTGTGGTTCATTAGTGAATAATTGCTATCAGGACTGACTGTGAGAGTCAGAAATGTAAAGGTAGATATTTTGTAACAAAAGGAGGGGAGTGACTGATTTTGCAGTCCAGGAGCAGAGGTCCCTGGGACCTCAAGTGAGAAGAGCAGAGTGCGGAACCCTACCCAGAGAAGCAGTGACTCCAGAAATGGAGGCAGAGACAATGATGTGGATCGATGGAGCAGCTGGGGACACTGGACTCAAGGAGGGAGAGGGGCTGTGTGCTGATGGCCAGGGGGCAGGCCTGTGGGGTGTACCCTTTGGTTGTTTGATGATGCACTGAGGGGATTGTAATCATTGCAATGAAACTAAATAAAATACAGAAGGATGAATGTAAAACTGATGTTCTCCCATGTAAACCCACATAATTCACAATAAAAACTTAAAAAATAAAAGATAATGGAATGTTTCCATGAAGTTTTGGAAGCCCCTCATATGTCATCCCATTGCATTCTTGCCTGCATTGTTTCTGCTAACAAGGTTTGAAGCTTAATTTTATTGGTTATTCTTTGTAATCATCCCATTGCCTTCTTGCCTGCATGGTTTCTACTGAGAAGTCAAAGCTTAATCTTATTAGTTATCCTTTGTAGGTAATTTTTTAATTTTCCCTAGCTGCTTTCAGTATTTTCCTCTTACCCTTATCGGTGACCAACGTGGTCACCAGCCAGACCACATGCCTGCTTGTGTATTCCCTTTGAGTCTTGGTCTTGGAAGGGGGTTTGCTCTGAGGGGACCACTTGCCTTGATGGCTCCTGGGCAAATTTTAGCTTTCTTGTTCTTGTAGTAGTAATCAGACTGCCATTATTGTTTTTGATTTTTCGTGCTGGTCTTTCTTTCACAAAGTATCTTCTGTTCTTCTAGCCGCTCCAGGCTAGTCTTTGCCGTTGGTTTTGGAAAGTTTGATTATTATATGCCTTTGTGATATTCTTTTGGGATTCTTTGAGCTTCTTGAATGTATATTTTTTGTCTTTCAATATATTAGGGAACTTTTCTTCTAACTCTCTGACAATTTTCTTTGTGCTTCTTTTTTTTTTTTTACTTTCTTCCTGTTCTGGAATTCTGATCACATGTAAGTTATTCCTCTTAATGGTTTCTCACATAATTGTTTTTGTTGTTGTTCTTTTTTCTTATTATTCTTCAAATAGATAAATAGCAAGAGATTTATCTTCAGTCTTGCTTATTCTGTGTTCTGTTGATTTAGTTGTACTCCTTTGTCCTTCCAATGTGTTACGTTTCAGAAATTTCAGTATCAATCTTCTGGATTTCTATTTGCTAACTTTGTACTAGTTCTCATTTTCCATTTATTTTGTCAATTTTTTCTTTCTTCTTCTTCTTTTTAATTCTTCTAGAGTGTTTTTTTTGTGTGTGTGTTTTCTTTGAACTTTCACTCAATCTATTGAGGGTTCCTAAATATAATTCTTTTGAATTTCTTCTCTGGTTATTCCAATGGAATTTCTTCCTCTAGAAGATTTTCTGGCCCTGTTTTTGGTCACTTGCTTGAGGCATTTTGTCCTTTGTGTGTGTGTCCTGAGCAAGTGAAGCATGCTATCTGAGTCCTACTCCAATTGAAAGGCGGCTTGCCGTTATTCAAAATGGCCATGCTGTGCCAGTTGGCAGTTTACTGCTCCTTGTTTTATGGTTTTTGTTCAGTGTCTACCTCTCATCAGTTTTTATCTTTTTTTTTTTTTAGGTTCTGGTTCACAGAACATATATGTTCACAGAAACATATGTTTCACTTGAGTCTTTGCTGTAGATAGTCTTAATAGTGTATCTACCTGGTCTGCCATCTTGGATCCTCCAACATTACATTTTTATGACCAAATAACACACCACTGTATGGATATACCAGATTTTGTTTATGTATTCATTAGTTATTGACATTTGAGCTGTTGCCATGTTTAGGCGTTTATGAATATTTGTGTTCAATCTCTCACTAATTTTCCCTTCACATCTTGCTGCCAGATTAGTCTTCAGCAAACATGGGAAATCAGGTCTAATTATTATTCCATGACTCTCTGGGGCTGCCCTGTGGGGAAGTCTGGTGTCTGTGTCCTGCTATTTGAGGATCTTATATTTGGAACTTCATCTACTTCCCACAGATTTACTACAGGGAACACATTTACTACAGGGAATATACTACAGGGAGGCCATGGAGGGGAGTGATCAAGGACAACATTCTTCGAGACAGAGGATATACTTTCAAGCTTTAGCTGGCTATGCCAGACACAATGTCAGGTGAGGTTTGGAGTTTGGGAAGACCTGGCTTCTAACCTCACTATGAGTTGGAACCAACTCAACAGCACTTAACAACAACAAACTATGCAGTAAGAGAATGCAGAAAGTCACAATGAACACAGTCTACTTTCCTCCTCTGTTCCTGGCCCTCCTGCAGATGTGGTGAGCTGGTCATTTTACATTTGTATCTTTTCAATTATATCAGGCTGAGTATATTTCAATGTGATAAAAAAGTGGAAAGAGATTAAGAAAGCAAGAGACAGAGAGATATGTGCCATGCATTCATGAATTGGTTTTTATAATTCAACAATGTCATTATTTTTAAAGTTGGCCAAAGCTGATTCAACCTGCTGATTTCTTTTGTTACTCAAACGTGTGTATGTGCTCCTCATATGCTTTGGAGTCAGTGTTCATAAGCTGTGTGGTACCTCCTCCCCCACCTGACTGCTTTCTGCAGCAGAAGAGGCAGCCACAGACAATACAGCATGTAACGGGGGGAGCTGGAAATCCCGGGCTGGCTGCGCACAGCATAAGTACGAGTTAAGGGAAGCAATAAGACCTCATAACCTCACCAGCTCTCCTAATTGCTTTCTTCTCCTCACAAAGAACCACACCAGCAGCTCAGGCGGCCCCTTAGGGAAATCTTCTGCTTGTTATGAGACCGGTGGGCAATCCTTTCATCACTGTGAAATGCTGGCAGTTTGTGTCAACAAATCCAATTTCAGTCAATCAATAGACACCCCGCCCCCTAGCTCTGTCATCCCAGTTGGGCAGAGCAGCCGTGATGGCTCTCTTCCTTCCACATGTGTGCCCTCCATAGCCTGACTTACCACTGGGGATGGCAGAGAAAGTGACAATGATGGTCCCACGAATGAGGGGCAATGGGTGGTTTAGACAGACCTAGAGACAAGTTCTGGCTCTGTCACTGATTGAGTAATATTCACTGAGTTTGTCCCCTCTTTGCACTTGGACTCCTCATTTCTAAAGCAGTACCATCATAGTGCCTGCATCCAGGATGGCTGGGGAAAGTCAGGGTTACAATGCACACAAAGCAGATGGCCCAGTGGCTGGCACACAATGAGTAAAGAAAGGAGACACTGGTGATCTGCCAAGTCTTACCAGCTAAATAGGGCAATAAATAGGAGCTGCTGTGAATTTTACAATCATCATTAGCATCATCATCACTTGGATGGCCATCTTGAGGATCGATCGTGGTGCAGTGGGGAATAGAAGACACCTCAAGAACGGGCTGCGGGTATGAATGAGGCCATTATGGGTCTATCAACACCACACAGGACATTTTCCTCCAGAGCACTAAGCTTCATGAAGCAGAGTTGCTCGGTGGGTGTCATCTACATTTAAAGCAAGAAACTGTGCTGTCATCATCAGAGACTGCGCCCCTAATCTCAGGAAGACTTTCCCCAGGTGGAGGCTGTGTAATATGGTTTGCTTTACTGCATGACCAGACACCCAATAGGAATGAGGTTTGTCCTTAGAAACACCTGACCCTAAAAGCACAGAAGGGAGCCCACTAGGGGATTTCTGCATTCTCCCTGGGAAGTCAGAAAACACAAAGAACAGCAATCGCAAAGGTGCTGTCTCATTTATGGGGGAGTTCAGAGTTTCATAGATCACATGCCATCCCGTTTTGATACTAGAAGTCCCTACTGGGTGACAAAGAGTTAAACGCAAGTCTCTTATTTCTTGCCTATGGCTGTCACACCTAATATATTAGGGTTGAGGCCCCAGCTGCATTAGGATGTGAATTCCCTGAGATTAAGGCAGCAGCAAAGCCCTTCAGAACAAGACACATAGGGACAAGAACAAATTAATCAAATACTGCACAGCTTTACAAAGACACAGGGGTGCCTGACAGGGGAAGCACCTGTCATCAACTAACCATGGATGCAAACGGTTTCCATCAGGAAATGGTTAAATATCCCTCATAGAGCGCTCTGTGTTTACTATTGCTGCTGCTACTGTTTTTTGTTTAATTGGGAAGGGCAAAAGAGTAATGAGAGGCCAGCTTTTCAGATGCAGAAAGAATGCCGGTACAGAATGTCTTAATATTTATTGACTTTCTACTCGGAGGCAGGTACTGTGAAAGGCCATTTTGCATTTATTATTTCATTCTATTTGTCACAGTAACCTTGTGTGGCAGGTACATCTACCCCTTTTGTCCATAGGGGATGCTGAAGACACAGATAAAACCAGAAGGCTCTGGGACCTGGCTGAGTGTAGTGGCTTAGTAATTGTTTCTTTATTTAAAGGGAGCAACAGACAGAGACTTGCTTAAGGCTACACGTCAAAAGGAGAGGTTCAAATGCAGATCCTAAAAGTCCAGACCACTGCTGACCTAGCTTTGTTCTCTTCCTACTGGGCAGACCCTGGTCAGAAGGGCTCTGGTTCATGGGAGAATGTCCCAGGTAGAGGAGGGAAATCTTCCTCCAATTGAACCTGACCTTAGAAGCACAGCTAGACTTCTCCATACAGTCTAAGGATAGGTCCTTTGGAACAATGTAGATAATCTCAGATATTTGGGGAAGAAATTTCTAAATTAAAAAAAAGAAGAAGAATGAAAGACCCCCAGGCCAGCAGACCAAGTCATTTCTGCTATGAATTGGCACTGGGGCTCCTCCTGTGGCTTTGGATGTTAAGTGTCTTTGAGTTAGTTAACTCATAGTAACCCTGTATAGGGTTTCCAAGGAGCGGCTGATGAGTTTGAACCAGTAACCTTGCCATCCAGTGCTTCTCCTACAGTGCCATACCAGGAAGTCCTAAAAAGTGTCTGTGTCCTTTCTAAAATTTATGATATGGTGGAAAAAAAAAAAAAAAAGAATGAAAGAAATAGGTAACTATGAATGTTTAGGAAATAGGGAACTGGAACACGCTGATAGCTGATATAGTGAGGAGATCACTATTCCTATAATTGTTGGATGGAAATGACTTAGAAATCTGTATTCCACCCAGATTTCCCTTTGAGCTCCAATTGCTTCTTGGTGTCAACACATCTAAAAGCAAACAAAACATTCACTACAACACCCCACCCCACCACCAGAAAGGACACAATAGTTTGTGATCTGTGTTCTCTACTTTGACTAGTGACATCATCATGCACACAACCTCCCAAATGGGAATTCCCCTCCCCACTCTCCCTCAAGCCAGATTGCTTCAACTACAATGGCAAAGCCTCTCTCCAGTCTGTCCCTTCCTCCTCTCCACACCACTGCTCTGGACACTTTTCTTGTCTTTTGGTAGGAGTCTCCTAACCAGTCTCCTATTACTGGTTCTAGAAAGGCCTTTCTGAAATTCAAATTTGACCATGGCACTCCATCTTTACCACCCTCAGTTGCTCACCAGCCTCCAAAGTTCTAGCTCTTTGTTGTTGTTGTTAGGAGCCATTGTGTTGGTACAGACTCGTAGTGACCTTATGCACAGCAGAACGAAACACTGCCCGATCCTGGGCTAACCTCACAATCGTTGCCACGCTTGAGTCCACTGATGCTGCCACTTTGCCAATCCATCTCGCTGGAGGTCTTCCTCTTTTTCTCTGACCCTCCACCTTACCAAACATGATATCTTTCTCCAGAGAATGGTCCCTCCTGACAATATGTGTAGCTCTTTAGCATAGTAAAAAAAAAAAACCTGTGTGTCCCCCAAAAGGACACACTTGCAGTCAAGTGCTAGAGAGACACATACTCTAACAAGGACCGTGTGCCCAGATAACACATGAAAATCTATGTCCAGGGCTGTTAGGCAGTCCAGGACTGGTTCAGTGTTTATAATCATCAAGGATTCTGGTTCCTTTCATCTTGTTACTCTATGTGCTACCTCATGGTACTGGCAGGCTGGTATCATGTCTTAATTCCAGCTAGCAGGAAGAAGGACATCAAAGAGCATAACCTCTTACCCCTACCCCTTTAGGGACATTCTCAGAAAGCTGAACATGACATTCCCTCTATAACCCCTTGCTCAGAAGGTAGTCACATGGACAGATGTAATTCCAAGAGAAGCTGGAGATTTAGTCTTTATTCCAGAAGACCTGTATCATCAGGATGGTTTGTTGTAACTGCAAGAAACCAAACCAAACGCATTGCCTTTGGTCAGTTCTGATTCACAGTGACCCAACAAGACAGAGCACAACTGCTCTTTAGGGTTTTCCAAGACTGTAAATCTTTACAAGAGCAGACTGTCTCAGTGGATTGTGGGTTTGAACCAGCAATCTCACTGTTAACAGTCCAAACGCTTAGCTCATTGCACCACCAGGGCTCCTTGTAACTGTAGAAAGGGAAATGGATGGTGTACAATTAGCAATCTTTGCCACAAGTACTATGGCACGGACAAGGAATGAGTATTGTAGAAGTAGGAGACTGATGTGGACTGGGAGGAGGGGCGTGCTCCAGAGTGGCCATGGGGCCTGGTTGACTTTAAAGGCAGAATTAATCCACTCAAATTCTTGGGGACACTCCAGTGTCCTTGCAACAAGGTGAGCATAAACGCCCTGGGGGAAGAAGGCGGGCCAAGGGTATCTTGGAGGTTTCTTAGCCAAGATCCGTCTATGGGAGGCAGGAGCCCTGGGAGGCCGGCTCACTGAACAGCAGGCTTGCCAGCAGAAGGACAAGCTAACTGGACCCACGGTCAAGGGCATCTTGACCGCTTCTGCACCTCCCTGGTCCTAGCTGAACAGCCAAGACAGGTGCCTGCCTAGGTTGCCGGTCCCAGCGCTGGCGAGGGCGGGGCTCTGAGGGTAGCCGCTCTCCTCAGCGCCACCCGCCAATCAGCGACTTCGCCGATTCGGTAATGCTTCAGACCCGCCAGCTCATTGGCTGGCTCTCTTTAAGGGCTTGAACTCTGGATTCGTTGTTTTTTTAGAAATTGCAAAGAGGCATAAACACAACAACTAGGTGATGAGTGAGTGCCTGCGGCGCAGATGCACAAACAGTTTAAGAGTTGGGCTGGCGGGGATGGGATAGCTGAGGGGTCTCAGCCCCGGGCAGCGGCCAGGCACCTGTTTAACTTCAGGTTCAGCAGAGGGCCAGGCACCTGTTTAACTTTGGGTTCTTGTCTGTCTTCCCCACCCCTCTATATATAATGAGGCACGTTTTTTTTACTGTAGGCTTGCTCATAGCCGTCCACATTATATGCATTGTGGTCAATGGGTGTGGTAAATGGCATTCCCCAAATCTGTGTGAGCCCAGTGCCGTTTTCCCCACAGAACGCTCTAGAGCATGCTCCTGAAAGTGACAGGTCCTGTGGGGTCGGCCCTTAACCTGGAGACACCCCCCACAGAACGCTCTAGAGCATGCTCCTGAAAGTGACAGGTCCTGTGGGGTCGGCCCTTAACCTGGAGACACCCGTCTTAAGACCTGCCCCATCCCACCCTCTCATCCCCGGCTGTGACACTAGAGGCATGACAGAAACTGCTCCTTGTCATCCTTGGCCCCAAAGGACACAGGAAGTGGAGTAGAGCAGTTTTAGGCTGATGGGGACCTTGATTTGGCTCCCATCTAGCTTTTTCACGGAATGGGTCCCAAGTAGCCCAGTGGAGCTGGGTGGAGGCAGTCATTCCAGGTAACAATTGAATCTAATAAGTTAGTCCCACAGACAGACCCTGTCCTCAGGGTCCTCCCTGTAAGAGCCAAGAACAGAAAAGTGTGCTAGGGCAGGTATAGCACAAGCCCTGGGTGCCACTTAAAGACAGGTGGGGTACCACTGAGCAATTTCTAGTAACCATGGCAATTCCCATTGCCAGCTGTGCAAAATCATTCAGCAAGTTAAAACTAATACTTTCATATTTGAGAGTCTTCATGGATCAAGGCGGACTGTGTGATATTTCCTCCCCTCAAAGTGCTCACCTGTACTGCACATAGTCCTATCTCCAAATTTTCTTGGAGAAACAGATTTCTTGCATCTAGCCCAGGTCTGCACATTGGTTTTCCTGTGGTTATTTCCAATGAGCTGGTGAGATTTGAAATGATTATCCCAAGGAGGCCAGCCCAACTGCATTTTGCTTCACACTCCCAATCTCTTTAAAGTTGGACCTTGTTTTCTTCCAAAATATATAACATCATTCATGAGCCATACAAATTATCACCTTAAAAAGTTGCCTGCTATATTTGATCAAACACTTAATTAACTCACCCCTAATGTGATGGCTGGAACTGTGGTTGCCTTATACGGCCCACAGGCCTGACATTCCCCACCCTTGCTTTCGAGGCTCCTGTCATTCCTCCTGCAGTCCAATTTGGGATGGCCTGAACTCTAGTTCAGTCTCACAGCCCACCTGACCATTCCCCCTCCTCTCTGTACCCCACTCCACTGCTTAACTTTGATCCCAAAACGTTTCATCCTTTCTGTAGCTAGGGATGAGCCCTGCCTGATGGGGAAACCAGATGTTGTAGCCAAAGATGTGGGCTGGACATTGGCCAAGGTGTGCCTTGGTGTTCTGCTTCTAGGGAAGCAAGCAGTTTGCGCATAAAACTCCCACAATGCTCTAGAACTGCCTGTGCAGGACTGCTCTGCTGAGTGTGGAAAGGGAAATAGAAAAATAGAAGAAGAAAAAAAACTGACTGAGGACATCAGTGACCAATTTTCATCAGTGACAGCAAGAAAGTGCAGCTGTAATTTCTGTGCAGTGCCCTGATGTGTTAAGTAAAAGATTAAATAGCTTCACTTGTATTTTTTGAGTTGATATTATGATAAAGTTATCTAAAAGATGGGGTCAGATGCTTATACATGGGTGCAACTTCAGTGAGTGTCATGGGCGCTATTTTCCATAGATATGCCTCTGTGCTGGGCACTGGAGTAGAAGTAACAGCTGGCATGATGGTGGCTCAAAAGACGGGAGGGGTTCACTTTGTGTTGGGGCTGGAGGGAGAAGGAGAAGGAGAGGAGAGACTAAGGATAGATGCAAGTGAGTTTCTGAAATGAAATCCAGACCTAGGACTGGAGCTACAAACTCTTCTCATTCTGGGAATCAGGTCTAAAATCTGGGTATGGGCTCGCTTAACCTTTGCTCTGGGAGCTAATGAATTCCCAGTGTCTTTAGAAAGGGCTGGGGAACCTTGTCCAGTTCGTGATCTATCTACAGTGTATCCAGATCTTCAGAATTCTGCTCAATGCTGCAGAGGGAACTTGGAAGATCTGGAATCAGATGATGACCACATAAACCTCAGAGTGATCAGATATCAACAAGGTCCCTAGCCCCAAGCAGGATTTAATGAGCTTGCGTGTAGTGGGTAGGAACCCGAGGCTTGGTAGAGCAGTATGTGTCCTGGCAGGCTATGGCACTGCACTGAAGTAGTAGAAGAGACTGAGAAGCAAGATGTGGCAGAGGACAAGGTGAAAGAAAAAAGGGGCAAAGACAGAGTAACCAGCTGAGGGGAGGGCCAGTACCCCAAAGTTCAGAAGCTTGGGCCTGTTACCTAATCACTAAAAAGAGGTGAAGAGAGTAAGTGAGATCTCTAAAGACCTCTTTCCTCTTCAAGTAGCATGATGTTGTTGTTGTCAAGTGCTGGTGAGTTGGTTCTAACTCATAGCGACCGACCCTGTATTGGGTTTTTGAGGAGCGCTGGTGGTTAGTGAGCTGAAACTTCCAACCTTGTGATTCAAACACATTAACCTACAGTGCCACACCAGGACTCCTTAAATAGCATAAGCAATCTCTTTTCTGCAAGTTCTCTTACCCAGTGCAGCTATTGTCACTATAAACAGGATCAGGCAGATGGGTGTAGCACAGGGGTGCTGATGGGGTGAAAGGAGAGTGGTGAGGGATGCTGGCCCTCTCTGCCTCCTTCCTCCTCCCATCCTGCAAAGCCTCCCAGGATCCAGTGAGAAATGTAATGTCTCCTAGGATGCTCCTGCCTCTCTCTGCTGGCTGCAGGCTGAGTGCAGACAGGCTCCAGAGTCAGCCTCCCACTGCCCTGGCCCGAGCTTCTTCTGGAGCAGAACCACTGCAGGCAGCCTCTTCCTACAAAGACTGAATGGAGCACAATGACCTTCCTGGCGTTCACTTAGTGCACTGCCTTCTCTCAGAGCGGTTTCCAAGCTGTTCAGCTACAGAACGCTTTCTTTAGATGAAGTTTCATGTGGAAGCATATACAACACATTAATTTATTTGATCATTATTTCTTGATCTACAAATATGGGTCAAGCGCAGTGTTGGGAGCCAGGAATATGTTAATAACCAAATAGAATCTCTGCTTTCATAAAGTTTGGCTTACCAGGAGTCACAGAGCACTAACAAATAAGAAGTTAATGAACTCTTGGGACCAATGCAATAAAAGAGAGTGTGGGGATTACCTTCAGGTGGAGTGGTCAGAGAAGGATCTCCTGGGAAAGTGTATTCCAGCATCTAGCTGAGAACTAGGAGCCTGGAAACTGGGGAACAAGGGGCAGGTTAGAGCCCTGGGGAGCTGACAACACCCAGACGGAGTAGGAACCTCCATCATGAGATGGGGTAGCTTGGTAATTAGAATGGATGGCTCTTCAGAGATGTTCCAGGTTTGGCTGAGATGACTGGGCTTTTACATATCCCAGGTCTCCCTAGAAGGGGGTGTGTGTTAGTTATCTGTTGTTGTTAAGTGCTGTGAGTCAGTTCTGACTCACAGTCACCCTGTATATCATTTGAGATGCTGCTAGTGGATTTGAACCTCTGACTTTGTGTCCAATACTTATTGTACATTAGAACTTCCTTAAACACACACACACAAGGGGGGCTCTAAAGACAGAAATGTATTGACTTGCAGTTTTGGAGGCTAGATGTTCAAATCACAGCATTGGCTTTAGGTTTAGGAGAGAGTTTCTCCTTATTGGTATCCTACACAATTAGTGTCTTAGTAGCTAGTAGTCAACCGAATTACATTTAGGCAAATGAACTTAATTTGATTACGGTACCATATATGAGCTTCCAAACTGAGACAATTTAGGAAGAAAGGCTTCCAAGTCAAGGCAGTTAAAACAGGTGTAACTTTTCTAGCAACATTAAAGACCACATGTTGAAGCCAGTGATGCTGCACAATGGTCATCTGTCCTTGGTTCATCGGGCAAGCTACTTGACAGAATAATCAACACAGAACCTTGTGTGAGGGGAAAATAAAATGCTATTGTGTTAGGCCACTAAGATTTTAAAGTTGTGTGCTTGAATACAATTGACAATAATAACCACAATTTTAAAAA